>NC_134951.1:102844935-103145716 GCF_965638725.1 Aptenodytes patagonicus
GTAATGTATAATGACCAAATTTTGCCAAGTATTAATCTAATCAGCACTGGAGGACATGTTTAGTTAAGAATGCTTTTTCTACTAAACATGTTGCAGGCAATGTATTCCTGAACCATAAACTATCCCCATTTCTCCACTCCCATCTGAATAAAACAGAGTAACTTTTTATTGAAAGATTTTTGTGTTACTTCAAACAGACTTTAACCCTGACACTGCTTCTTAATGAAATCTAATTACAGATATGTGAATTCATTTTAAGAGGTTTTTCTCTGTCCTTGCCAGTTCATAGCAATTAGAAATCCTTTGCCTTAGAGCTCACATAGAAGAGAGACTCATATTACTTAAACTTTCAAGTCTTCTTTTTCATGTGTGAACCACAAATATAATAACTTTCAATGATTCACAAATTAAGCTAATAAAAATAAAGGCAAGGAGGCGGGTAGCTTCATACTTTCTAAGAGTTTGGGAAGGGTTTTTTTATTTTAACAAAGAGAAAGACAGCTGAAGTCTCAAGAAAAAATGAGCGATACATGAGACCAAAAACTACGTAGTTCTTTTAAAGGATTCTGAATAACTAATCCATTATTAAGATTCCTTTTAATGGCTGGTGCTCCTTCTAATTGGTTAAACTACTTAAGGAAGTATTTCAGTGCAATCATTAGCATAGAAAGCCTGATTGTTTATGCCTTTTGATCACTGATGCTATCGGGGAAGAAGTTGGATTTTAATATTCTTGAGAAGGATGAGTAGAATTCTGACTGCCATCCAGGCTTCTTGGTTGTAACATTATATGTCTAAGATCCTTAAGTTGCATATAGATATCATCTTATTTCCTCTCATCAAATGTTATCATAATAAATGCCCTTTTTGTACTATTTATTATACGCTATCTAGTGAGCTCCTTGGGAATCAAATAACTTAGAAGTAAGGGGAGAGAACACATTCTCCTTCTTGTAGGCTGTATGGACTATGTTGTGCCCTGGAGGTAAATACTAGCTTTGGGATTTTTAGTGAAGTATCTGACTTTCTATGATTCAGTGTGAGTAGTTGTAGAGGCTAAATCATCTGCCATCTGCATTTCATCTGTTCATATGTGACCTAGGTGAACAAGGTCCGCTAGAGTAGGGATAAAGAGGTATTTATGCAAAGAAATGTATCACCTAGATTTAGTTTAGCAAGTTTACCAGCATGTTCTTTTGCTCTGAAAATTGAGAAGGAATCCTCTCAGGTGAAGCTTTCCTACAACATTTCTAGTGCTTCCAGCCTTGAGATACAGTTGCCTTACTGGGTTTGCTTTTGGTTCTTTCAAATCAGCCCGGAGGTGAGATACACGCCATGAAGAATGTCAAATTAAAAGCTGGCTGGTCTGAGGACATATTGAAAGTACCCAAAATAGTCCATGGCATTTGTCATGGGCTAAATTCATTCTTAGCGTCAGCAAGTACCCTAACAGTGCTTGGTCCTTAGTGACACCTGGTAGTAGAAATCAAAGGATTAGCATCTTTAGCCTAAGTTGCTTAGAAACTGTAATTATACTGTCAGGGATATGTAGTTGTACCTTTTCTGGACTGAAACCAGTGAGAACTTCGTACTAAAGAAATCCATTATGGGTGCACACATGAAGCTGAAATTTTGATCTGGAGAGAAACCGTACCAGTTTTACAGTCCTGCTGCCTTGGATGTGGCCAACAGTAAAGCTGATTTTAGAAAGTCTTTCAAAGCTGGCATTAAAACATTCTTTGTTAGGTAGGTAGATGGGGCCATTTTATACTAATCTGCTTCAGAGTGAGGCTAGGAAGCAGTTTTTAAAAACACACTTGTTACTGAATTCAAAACTGTGTTTTGTGAATCATTAGCCCACATTGTGTTCATAGGTAGGCTCCATTATTTGGGCTGACTTTCAAAATGCTGATGGGAGCACACCCACACGAGTAGAGCTGAGTGAATAATGAAACAGCGAATAATTCATCTGATACATTTTGCTTAGGTTCAGGATGTTTGCAAGCAAATTGATTTGGGGGGTAATATTTTACACTGATGAGCAACTACCAAGTTCTGGAACTAAAAGCTGTGCTGTCTAGCTGCTCTCTGTCTACGTGTGCGCACACGCAGCTCTGGCATGCAGGCTGACGGATGCAAACGAAACCTTCAGTTCTGGAAAGCCACGTCTGCCACTCTCCCCCTCCCCCAAACCCTGCTTTCTGCTGATATGTTTGCCAGTAAAACCCAGCCCTGTGAACATTTGCAGACACCAGTCATAAAAACAGGCCAGGCACAGCAACAGTTAAAGATTAATAAAAAAAATTATTAACAGTCACAGAAAATAGGTGTTTCTCTTCTGGCTTCCCCCCTTTCCCCGCCCCCCCCCCCCAGCTGTCTCCTTGGGAGCATTTCACCAGGAAGGAAAATAATTTAGTTATCACAACTGTTGTTATAGGTTGCTGAATGTTTGATTTAGGCAAAACTTACAAATTTAATTCCTTATTTCTGCTTACACAGACCTTATAATGTCTTTCGGAGAATCCTTTTTAAAAGGTCTGAAAGATTGAATAGTTGTAACTTAATTGCATTGAAAAGTTCAGGCACGGTCATTCAGTTTTCAGTCATGGCCATTGCACTTTAGACCGTAAAGAAAAAGAAACCTGAGGAGGGTGGCTGTTTCAGAATGAAAGGCGTGATGGCTGCCCGCTCTCAGCTATTTATTCAGAAGTTAACACTGTCCTGAGTTACAGGAATTCTGCATTTAGCAGCCTGTTCTCCCCCCCCCATGTATGCGGAAAGCCTCCGTCAGCAATCATGGGGAGAAGAGACAATTTCATGAGGGGTGAGTCAGAGGTTATCCCTAATTATAAATGTATTATACTAGCATTTTATTTCAAATCCTTCTGCTCACATGCATGAATCATTCAATATGCTACATGACTCTCTACCTGACTTGTGAACTTACGTGGCGAGGAGGAAATTCCTAGCTTGGGGAAGCGTCTATGGTATGAATTCGTATAAAGTTCCTATGTTCATCAGAACAAAGGATAATGCTTAACTAGCTGACTGCTCAGGCCCTCGATTCTGTAATGTACAGAAAAAAAGGTACACACACTGCACACTTAGCAGAGAGGGAATAAAGTTGAGTATCTAAAGCATTTGGGCAATTCTCTCTGAACTCAGATGCGTCAGTTACCATCAGTATAGGAATAAATAGGTTTTTTTAATATAGATGAGAAAATGCTAGAAATCTCTACTACACCTTGAAAACGCATTTGTGGGCCTGAAAGTTTTCTTCTGACTATACCAGCTGACCTAAAAAGTTTCTCTCTCACTGTGCAAACCCTGCCTCAGAAATATCACAGGTTATCACTTACTTCCAAATTCTCCTTTCAGAGCAGAGTATATGTCATAGAATCATATCACAGCAAACATGTCTCCATGTGTTTCAGCACTGGAAAGCCTCAGTTTTGAGTGGGATCTGTAATTAACACTACTACAACTGAATCTCAACAGCTTTCTGTGCGAGGGAACCCAAATGCTGTCTTTAGTTCGCTCTCGATCCCTGTGCCTAAATTAAGGGCTAACATTAATTTAGATCCAGACTGAACGTGGTCATCTTACCCTCATCAACAAATCCCAAGCAGTAACAGCTCTCCATTCCTTTCCTAGGTAGCCTTATATATAACTTTCCTGTTTATTTATCATTCCTCCCAAAAGTATTAGAGGAAGAAGTTAAACAGAGTTCTTCAGAATAAACTCTGGATTAGTCTGAAGAATTACAGCTTCAAATGATAAAAATCATTTGCCCTTTTTGTGGCCTGAGCTTAAAGAGCATATACCTGTCCAGTTTACTTCTAAAAAAGCAGGCTAGACTGCAGATGTGTTACTTGGAAGAAACGTAACGGTCTGAAGACGTGCAAAGTGTGTCCTGCCAATAAAGCGCTTGTCCTAAAGTAGCAGATCTGGCCTCTTAAAAGGCAGCATGTGAATTTTGTGAATTTGATAGGTTTCTTTGTTTAATTAAAAGAAATTATTTAGCTAAATTGCAACTTTTCTGTCTGACAGAGCTGCAGCTATCACACAAGAATTTCTGCCTAATGGCTATTTTAAGTAGGTATTGAATTATATTGTGTTCTTATTTCAATGTAGATTTCTATTTTTAAGGAACGATTAGACAGTGGTTACATTCTGTACCATTATATTTATTACCACTTTAAAACTTTGACTTAATCGAATTTTTGTAGTCTCTCAGGAATTATCATGGTGATTTACGTGGCTTTATATTCTGTAACTAGTAACAGACGCTGGTCCCTGTCTCCCTTTTGTGCTCTGAGCACTTGGTATGTGATGCTTTTTTAGCTGGCTTGGTTTTGTGCTGTCCCGAACAAATATTTCCACAAAGTTTTCTATCACTGGATTTAACACCATCAGTGTAGCACCTGACACTGTCTTGACTTGCAAGGATCACTTTCAAGGCTTGGAGTCCCTGGCTATTTTGCTCTCACAGATTATTAGGCCCTTTTCGTAATATGGGTCTTGGAAACTAGTTTGAAACCACCAGCTGCTTCTCAGACACTTTTGAGTGGTCCCAGAGATGAGCTGGCACAAGCAATCACACAAGCAATTTTTGTGATAGAAAATCAGTTCAGAAGGTGCATTTGACAAACTGATATTTTAAAAAATTCTCCTTTTCCCCTGTCCAGCTGCCTGGTCGCATCTGTTTGGCTACATCCTTGTAATCTAATGAAACTGATAGATTGCGTGTTTGCAATGAATAATTCATACCCCTCTGAATACCTCAGCTCTTTACGTTCCCCACAAATTTCCAAGTGATTTGAAGAAATAGATTTACCCCATGGTACAGTTTAACAATCCAGATTCATCCATCCCAAGCTGAAATGGTTATGTTTTAGGAGGAATGTAACTGGTGAAAGTACAGGATTAACCTTTTAAGTGAGCATCCTTATTTCATTCAGGATGAAGAGATTAAATTTGGGACTATATTTTGAGTTATGTACGAGGCTTAAAAATTAACAGGGAAAGTTGGGAGTCTGGTTAATATCACTGTTTCTAAAGGGTCTGTATCAGGATCTTTTCAAATAGGTCACAGCTAAAATTATTATCACATTCATTGCTCTTCTGTTATAGCTTTTCCATGTCTCTGAGTGTAATAAGAATAGGTTGACAGTTGCACTTCATTTTGCATTGCATTTCCACATCTCCTAAAAGAAGCCATTGCCTACTTCCCCTAAAAGATATGCAGAAGCATCCCATGTCTCTTTTCCGGTCTGTTTACATATTTAATAGATAGGCTTCATCACCAGAAACTCTTTTCTGTTTACAGATTCAAGGTTTAAAACACAATGGACAAATTGCTACCCATAGAATAAATTTGGGCACGTACGTTGTGTAATTAACTCCAAGAGTTCCAAATTACATATTGTACTAATTACATATAAAGAAGCTAATTACATGGCTAGAGTTGCTTGTTGCTGCTTGTGCAAGTTCACAAAGCACAGAACCTCCTTTATCTATACCGTGATTCTACAGCTATCAACCTACTGACGTTTGATGATTCAGAAGCAACTTTTCCTAGGGTCAGAACAGGTCACTGGAGTCTCCTCAGAGATTTAAGTTGTGGCTTTTTTATATCCTGACTCAGCTAGGTTTCTGATTCTAGGTTCAGACTCGCGACCTCCCTTTTCCTGATTAGACCACGGAAGTTGCAAAACACGGGTGGAAAGTATACATGGGAGAACCACATTTTCTGTATAATTTTATTGCAGTCACTGAGATTGTCTTGGTACTACTGCATTTCATTAGAAGTTTGGATACTTTCTGTTACTAAAATAATGGAGTGATATGAGGGTAACAAAGATGAAAGTATTTTCAACAGGATATCTTGATGAAGCTGAAAAAAAATTTACACAACACTTCAAGTGATAATTGTTCCTTTTATTTTCTGACCAGCACTGAGCCAGGTTACTGTCTGGAATCTGAGTATCACAACACTTAAAGTGAGACAACAAACAACTGCAGGAATGACCAGATCGAAGCGCAAAAGCAAATATATACCTTTGTGCATACCTCCTTCATCTCAACACCACAAAATCTAAACATCTTAATATTATCTAAAAACACCATGCCTTTCCAAATTTCACCCCAAAGTTGGAAACATTGCGAAATGAATGAATTGCAGAAAATCGTCGCCTTGTACTGTCATTGCAGTCCTGTACCTTGCAAAATTTGAGCATCTCTCATCTACACTTTGCTTCACGAGGAATGAAACTCTGATATAATGCTTACTTCTGTAGAGTAGAGGGCAGATCTAAAGCAAGAATAATTGCAGTGAGCAATAGATATATTCTTCAAAAGAACAGTGGCACTTTTGGTGGAAACTAAGCAGGATGGAAAGAGGTAACAGGTTGGAGAGACACACATAAAGGAGGAGATCTCTTGTATGTGTTCAGTCTGTGTTCCAGTTAATCTCCCTAAGCAATGAAATGCATGTATATAACATTTGTTTGAGTATGGACTCACTGTACAGCATGTCTAGTACGCTCAAGCGGTCATCCCTGTGTTCTGGTAACTGGTTATCAGAGACTCCTTTAAAAACTGAGGATCTGGGCCCTCAACCCTATCACCCCACAGGAGAAGACAGGATTAACTAAATGAAGTTTGAATAAATAGCAAGTAAGTGAGCAAGACTAGGGGCCATCAATGATTCAGCTCCTTTCTCCTAAAAAAAGCCAGCATCATTGTGTTAGCATTAGAACATCCCTCTGTGATTGGAAACACTTGTAAGGCGGTGCCAGCATGTTGCTGTTTGCATCCAAACAATAATCAAGATCTCACACAGTGATGATTTGTTGTCAGCTATTTTTCCTGCACTAAACAAGTCTGACACTAGCAGCCCACAAGCTAATTAACTCAAGTATCTGGCATGGGGATCTACATTATAGCTATCAGCAAAATATCCACAGAACTGAAATAACCAGCCAATTGGACTGATGCTCCGGGGAGATGAAGAGTGTCTCCTTGAGGTAGCAAAGAAGAAAGATGAATGTTGATAAACAAGATTTCTACTCCTCCCCCCCCCCCCCGAAGAAATTTATCTTTTTTTTTTTAAAACGAAACCTTGAATGAAGATTTTCCATATTCACTGAGCTGAGTGCTTCAGACTGAGTATTGGTCACTTGGCCTTTTAATTCCTCGTTACTTTCTATCTATCTTTTCAACCTTTCTGGTTTACCTTTACCTTTCGAACTGGATTCTGCTATCAGTTTGCTTTTAATATCTGCCCAGGTTACTTGATGAGACAAGACTGTGGGATGCCTTGCTGTTCAAACACTTTTTGTTGCTCCCTCGGGGTACTGTTGGCATCACATGCTCACGGGCCAATCAGAATTCAGAAATAGCAAAAGTTTTAGGAATTCAGCACTGTTGCTAAAGCGTTGCAGTAGGCTGGACGAGTTGAGCTGTCCAAGATGAAAAGGTAACAAGAACAAACTGAATGAACAGGACATTAATATTTTGACACCTTGTCAAGGGGCCTATATTTCTTTTTTTTTTTCCTATGTGTCTTACAGAATTAGAACAACACTCCTCTGGTTTTCTATCATTCCCACTGAATTCAAGCAGAGCTATGGAGTCTCAGTCTCTTTAAGAGTGGGGCCTGAGTTGTCTCCTAAGTGGGGAAAAATGCTGCAATAGTATCCTCTTGCCACTGTAACACTGAAAGTGAACTTCTCTTTTTTTTAAAAAAAAAAAGACATGATCATGTGGCTCATAATGAGCAAGGAATATATATAGATAGGTCTATAGAGAAAGCCTAGTTTAGTAAGCATAGGCAGGTCCCAGGAGAGCTAATGGAGACATATTTTTTAATTAAAGCAAATTAGATCCCTTCTGAGGAGACAGGCAAGAGCTGTTGGGTCCATATCCATTAAGGAATTTAAGCATTTGGCTCACAGGGTCATATTTACACACCAAAATTAAATACTTATGAGCACTACTTGGTAGAGAGTCACTTTACTCAGTAAGAGGCTCTTGAGAATCATAGGTCAGCCAGAAAATATGCAGAAGAAAGGGCTGCTTCTGAAAACTTGCCACTTTGCTAAGTGTGTCTCCGCGAAGTCCGGTGTTTCTCACCGAAGTTGTGGTACAGTGATATGTTCCCTTCTGTCTTTTGTATAGCAGATATTGGCACAGAGTGAGAGTTCAAAAAGATATTTCTTACCTTCACAGCCAGAAGAGTTAGAGGTGAATCGTTCTGTTAAAACTGAATTTATTGTGTAGAAAGGGAATACAAGATTCATTAATTCCCAAGAGAGTATAAGCAAAGGGATAATGACTCCTCAGACCTGCAAAGAACATACTCCCTTGGAGCAAGGGAAGCCTGAATAGCTGTTTAAATCAGTAACAAGCATATCCACAATTATAATACCATTGGCTAGATTAAGAATTCTGTTTTGGGGCTTGGACCACTCCTCAGTTATTAAGGAGGGAGTCTACATAGTCGTTCGAAAGCACCGTTACAGCAAACATGTCAACTTGCTGTCAGTTGAACTAACTACTAACAATAATGTAACTGCAGCAGCATTAAGCTCATCTCAAGATCTGAGCATATTTTGCTGAAATCAGTGCTGCGGTGGGCTAGAAGGGAAGGGAGTTATTCCCCCCCTTTGGCTACTCTTGAGATCTTAAACCACTCTGAGTGGTCTGGTATTGATAGCACCCAGAAATCTGGTGCTAAAATCTGTGGGGTTTGGGTCTGATCCATTATGGCCAGTCCAGTTCTTCAAGGGAAGCTGGATGTAAATAGTTATGTTAAGTTGCACCTTTGGCAAGTCAGAAGTAGACGTGAGGCTGGCTTTACCCATTCGCCCTCTCCAAATTCGAAATTATCTCAGCTTCTTGGCCAATTTCAAACAATGACTAAACAAAGAAGGGGGAAAAAAAAAACAAACCCAAAACCAAAACAAACTACCATAAACTTGAACTCTTGTTGTCTTGCCACTGTTTAATTGGGGCTTGACATGCAAATTTAGTTGTACATCTGTGGCAGTATTAAATTACTTTTATTAGGAAATAACTTTTGCAGCAATGTGTACGCTTTCTCTTGCTCACTTTCACGCTGAGCTATAAGGTTTCACTACAGCATTCTTTTCCAGGTTGCTGCTGTGCAATCTGAGCGCTAATCATCAAGTGAATTTCTGCTTCTGCTGGGCCCTTCACAGTATTTTCATTTTTTTGTTTTTATTTCCCAAGCATTGCTTTCATCCTGCCTTGGGTCATTTACTATTATTCAGTTAATCCACTCTAGCGGAGTGGCAAATGAGACTGGCACCGAAGGTATGCCTGCTGATGATTCCCAGCATTTTTTTATGTCAGAATAGCACCAGAGGACATTGTGAAAATGAAGTTCCTCCTTGCAACATAGTGTGTCTGTGAGCTATATGGAAAGTGATTATGAGTAAGTCCACATCAGGTACAGGTCATTAAATTAAAGGATTAAATTAAGGGAAGTTAGTTTATGTGGAGTCTGTCAGTTGCATGTGTCAAACCTGAAATGATCATGTTCAACAAAGCCTGGCACACTGTTATATTTTTATAGATATTTTTCATTAGAGGATAACTTCTGAAAACAACAAGAAAAAGAAATGTTGCATGCAACAGTGATTTTGGAAGGTCCCGTTGTTCCCATTTGCCCTTGCTTGCTCTCTCCCTTGTACATGTCATAGCCTACACATTTGAGAGTTCCTAACTAGATTCTGCAAATCCATGTATAGGACAGGCAAAAGCCTCTCCTATAGGTGCAAGTGTCCTAAAACTCAGAGGCACAAACTCCTCTGAAAGAGGTACCGCCCAGTTTCAGACTAGCCACATTTGGTAACTATTTGGGCTAGATCTATTAAAGCCTCCAAAGAAATGTCTTTAGGAATTGCACATCCTGATTGCAGTGTGGACATAATGTGAGTCAGTCATGAGACATCCTGCATGTATTATGAAACTACACAAGGATTCAGATCGGTATGCACATCAGGGTAGTAAGTGCAATCATGCCTTAATGCATGTCTGCACCTGGAGACGTGTTGTGAAGTGTCTTCAATAAGAAGACCCCACCAATATTTTTACAGCTTACATTAGGTTCTCTAACAGGCTGCTGAATGATCTAGTAAAGTTTTTTTAAGATGACATAACCGTTCTGCAAACAAAGTGCCATGTACTTAATAGTTTAACACTAAGGAAGGCAAGCTGAGGGCAAGTCAGTAAAGAAGAGCTTCCCATTTTGTTTTGATTTAAAGTTGATTCCTGTCACAAAGTGTATTCTGGCTCTTTGCTGAAAGCATAGTTTTGTCAGATTCCCCTCATTTTCCAGGAAAAGATACTCTAGGATATGCTGTTAACTTCATCCAGCGAGAGAGAAAGAAAATCAGTTAGAGCAAGGATGAAGCAGCGCAACTCTCCTGTGAACCTATGATTGTCATTGCGTTTATTGTGTGTCATTGTACATGCATGGGTACTGCATTATAGTAATTCCCAGAGTTAAGAGATCAGGATCCAACATGTGTTGACATCTTTTATATCTCTACACTCAGGTTTCTGCAAATACAGGACTCCAGACAGATGAGCTGAATCAATTAGTTTATTCATGAGAAAACAAAGCAAATGCTAATTCAAGAGTTGCTATACTCTGCAGTTACAGCACAGGGACAAATGGAAACGCCCCGTCTTGCTAAGTTGTGTGTAGTGCTTATAAATGTTTTAACCACAGTTCCTCAAAAGGAGCAGAATGCATAGTTCTCCATGTTAACTCCTCCTCGGGGGAAAATGACTGGGCTGAGCAAAAGTAGTGTCGGTATGGCCCAAGGAGTGAGAGGTGTTGCAGTCTCAGCACCAGCTTTGCACACAGGGAAGTCAGTGGGAGTGCAAGCAGTTTAAATATAGGAAAAATCTAATTGCCGGTAATCATGTGATTACCTAAAATGACTTAATATAGCTCTGAAATTAAAAATTAAAAATATATCACGTTCAGCCACTGATATGTAACCTTGGCATAAGGATGTACTTTTGGCAGAAGTATACTGTAAACACATAGTAAATGGAAAGCCACTGCCTTAAGGAGCTATCGGTCTTGGGTTTATTACAAGATGCAATCAGAGAAGGAAACAAACAAATGGATAGGAGCTGAAACAGAGAAGGATGTGGGAAGAATAGTGCAAGCACACTTTTTCATAGATATGCTGTGTGCATAATATCACAGTGAGCAAGGGGGCCCTGGGAGTCTCCTGCTTCATGTTGTGGCTTATGTAGGCACAACTCCCATAGACCTCAGAAAGAGTTTTGTCTTAAATAGAACCGAGGAGGGGAAATTGGGACTCGTCACAAAATGATGATCAGGTATGTACAAATGAATGGATGTGCTTCCCACTATGCTGGCTTAGTGTTGCAAAGAGAAACAAAGCTTGGGAGGAACAAAAAAGCAGCTTTTTATAATTATGGATCTTTTTGAGTTAGTCTGAGCCCTCCCCTTTCCTTCCTTTACCTTCTGTTTCTCCTCCCAAAATAATAACACATTTTGCCAATAATTTTGAGGAAGTCTCAGTGGGCCAGACGGAATTTGGAGAGAGGGATCTGATGGAGTTTCATTTCATTCTTCTTTCTCCTGCTTTTTCCCCCTCCCCCGATTTTCTACTTGTGATTTCTTTCTTTGGCTTATTGCATGACATGGAGGTGGTGAGGCAAAAATAGAAGTTAATGGTACTACCACTGTTTGTTTCTATTAGCGTTTACATGTGAAATGAAGGCATTTTGGAAGAGAACCAGACTAGCCAGTAAAACCTTTCACCCTCATAAACTGTACATTTGGTTTGACTTTGGCTTAGAGCCCAGAACTTGTCACAAGCTTTATTATAAAACTGTAGTTCAGCTAGAGTTTTGTTAGCCTTATTACAACAGCTCCCCTCCTCAAAAAAAAAAAAAAAAAAAGAAAGAAAAGCAAAAGCAAAAGCAAGCAAGCAAGTAAGCAAGAAAAGCTTTTGTTCATTTTCAACACTTTTCAAATTCTGGAGAAAATATACTAGAAAATGCAATTAGCCAGATAGATAACTGGTCAGCATCAATCAACAGAAAATAAATGAAGTTTACATAAAATTTACAAAAATTATACATCGCCTCCTTAAAATAGTCCAAGAGTGACTAATCATATAAACAATAAGGCAGCCACCAACACTCAAGCATGCTACAACTTCTGAGAAAGCACAGGCCTAACACTGCCAAAGAAGAGTCTACAGATCAACTGGAGAATGATATGGACATCTGGAGGGAAGATGCGTGCTACATTTCAAGAGGAGATTTTTCTTTTTTAATACTCTTTCCCAAAGGGTAATTTAGCTCTGCATGAATTCACTCAGGGAATATATAAGGAAAAAAAGAGGAGGAAAGGGAATGTGTTACACAATACACAATTATAAAACTATTGGTCTCATCCTGCTTTCATGCATCCTGTGTCTCTCATGCACAGAACCCCCTTGGTTCAGGACCAAGTACACGTGAGAGCAGTATAGGATTTACACAGTGGTAATGGGATTTAAGGGGACTGCTTTATGCAATAACGATTCATGAATTTTTAAAACCTATTACTGCAGATTGAACAGTTATCAAGAGGATAAGTGGAACTGCACTGAGAGATCAGTTAGTTCATAGCACTCAGCTGGAATTTGAAACATGGTCTTGTAGCTAAGGGACTAATTTGAGACACAGAAGATCTAAGTTTGACTTTTGCTCCTGTCAGTCAATTCCCATGTGATCTTTGAGTAAGTGACTTACACTACCTATATTTCAATTCCCTATTGAGGAAATGGTGACCCGAAATTCTTATTTGAGTCTAGTTTAGAGTAGTCTAAAAAGTCTAGATTGGTCTTCTGGCGTAGACATTTTTACTCTTTTAAAACTTCTTGGGTCAGGAACTCTTAATTTAGTATGAGGCCTTGATTTTGATTGGAATTCATAGAAACCAGATTCTTAAAAACTATTTGATTCCCCAAAAATGCAAACGGGCACATCAACTCAATTTTTTCACAATATTTTGGTGTCTAATTCCAACAGAAATAATTATAACCCTGCACTTTTCAGTGTAGCACCGCACTGATGGTGATTCCTTATTCTCCCATTGGAAGATACAAATTCACAAAATCTTAAAGTTCCCTGAGAACCTATTGAATTGAGTCCCATGTCTCCTTCAGTAGTTGCTGCCCAGGGCTGTCTGGAACCAGGGTACCCAGGGAGCAGGACTACTTGAAAATCTCTCTTCTCATGCAAAATGTTTAGTGTGTGGATGTGAGCAGTATTTTTTGTGGGGGAAGGAAATGCATTTTCTTATTACTACTCTCGGAAAGCAAGCAGATTTGGCTCACCAGCAGTTAAGCCTGGCTCCCGTGCCAAGGGCATGGTTGGTAGTGGCTGCAGGCTGCCTTGTACTGTCCGAGCCTTCCCTGTGGAGCTGGGCTGAAAGTTTCTCCTTGCTGGGACCAAAGATGAGCCTGGTAGAATCATTGTCATCCCTGGTGAGTAAATCACTGCCGGAACTTGTCCTCCACTCCTTCCTGGAGAACAACGTTGTCTGGTGGTGCTTTGCTATGGGTCATCTAACAGAAAGTTAGCCACTCCACTATACTAGGGCATTAATGATGTCCATCAGCAACCTATTGAAGTGAGAATTTGTGTAGCAGATGAAGGTTGTATGCAAATGATCATTAGCTTTAGTCAAGTAGGAAAATCAGTTATGTAAGAAGTGCCATGTAATACATTGCTACTGAATTTCAGTTCACAAGCAATGCATGCAACTCCCAAGAAGTCTTTGGCAAACATTGATTCGCAAATTTTAATCTGATAACTGGGTATTTTCAAACTATACTTGAAAGTTTGCTGGAATTACAAGTAAAGAATGTAAAAATAAAATTATGAAAGACTTGCATCTACCATTAAGAGGAAATCAAAATGCAGGGTGAAACTAAGGGCCCACTGCTGTATGGCATAGCACGTATTCTGTGAAGTGTTGAGGATGAGATTGTTTTAACAGTCAGCAGGAGCCAGAGCCTCCATACCTCTAAAAAATCTGTCTCTCTCTGTGCTTTACATTCTTATTGCTTTCTTTGAGGGGGAGGGAGGTTTGAAGGTCACAGGATCGGGCCATTTGTGTAACCAGAACCAGATGATTAATTACTCTTTTAGGGGTTTTGTTCCTCTGAAAATTTTATCCCAGAAAAGCACGAGGACACACAAAGTCTGTGGTTGAAAGAAAATTCTATTAAGATTACAGAAATATTGTACGTCACAGTTCTATGGGAAGTGGCTTTTCATTGTTTAGCATAAGAAAAAGAAATACTAACAAGTCAGACTACACAGCTGGGGTTTGTGCTGTGTAATAAGCTCCAAATAAAGGAGTTTTATAACAAACCTTTAAATATTGCACCCAAGCTGAAACTACATATATTGGAAAGTCTCAGACTGAAAAGAAATCAGTTAGCACAATTAACATTCAAACTAGATTAACTGTCATTTTAGCTTAAAAAACCCCCACTCCATTCTTTCGTGCTCCCCCCTCCAAAAAATTTGGAACTCATCACTGGAAATATCACCTCAAAAATCTTTTTCTGCTTTCTATTATTTAAACCAGAGACGTATGTACTTGTTTGAGCAAAATAAGAATGAATCTAATTTTTTTCTTAAATCAGAAACAGATCCAGATGAGGATTTCAAAATTATGAGAACACTTTTTCATTTAGATTTCTGTGCATTTAAGTGTTATGTTCTAGGGAAAATGCTGATTATTGTCAAATGTTGAAGACCAGGTCGCAAAGCCCATTGAAACCGCTGGGAAAACTGCAAACAATTTTGATGTGCTTTGAATCAGGCCTTTTCTGGAACAGTCCCTGAACATAATACATGGGATGGGCTGAAATATATCTCATTATGCTGCTCCAAAGGCTCTGTTTATCATGGCAAACCGTCAGGTTTGAGCACCGTCACACAGTCTGTTTCCTTCTTTGCACTTTATTTGGCCCAGTTTTGGCCTGGGCTGACCAGCTTCTCCCAGTTAATGAACAAACATTGTTTGGGTGACTATTGCGAACCTAAGGCTCTTCCCAAGAGTTAGCACAGATGTGGTAGCTGGATTTAGGTACAAAGTGGAGGCCTGGTTGTGTGAGTCCAGAGCATGCTAATGCCACTCCTACTCAGAGCTGGAGAGTAGTTCTGGACACATTAACAGGCCAAAGGTTTAGCAGAAAGGAGGCCTCTGTCAACTCTTATCCAAAAATCACTTTTTTCAATGAAGTCTCTGTTTTCAGCTGGGTTTACTCCGGAACACTATTTTTGTAGTTTCTCATTTCCCCTCTCATTTCCCCTAACCTTGTGAGTTGATCACAGCAGCAAATGGATATGGAGAGACCTAAGCAATACTGCAACAGACAGAATTATAAAGAGTTCATGCTGTCTTCTGCAGGTCCTCTTCCGTGTGTATAAAATCCCATACATGAGTATGTTTCCAGGAGCCAGCCACGCTGAGCCTGTATGAGGAAATACAAAGGGGCTGGTGCCATACCAGATGTTTGCCTCTCCAGAGCTTGGCTGACCTTGGCTGAATGCTGCTTTGCAGCCTACCGTCCGGGCTGGGAGAGAGGGAGCGAGCAGCAGTGCCGCGTCCTCCAGGCTGAGCTGCTCCACAACTCCCTTAGAAGAAAGCAAATCCTCAGCTACTTTTCTTCTGGACTGCTTTCTGGTGGTTTTGTCTTGCTCTTCCTCAGCACCAGGAGCTGGTTGAGCCCAGCACTTCTAAAAGCCCCATTCTTCATGAATGCCACTGAATGGGCTTTTTACAAGGTAAAGTTTGACCTAAGGCTTTTGATATCCTGAAAGGAATCCCTTTTACAATGAGCGGCATTACATTAAAAGGACAATTCTGTTCTCTCACTGGAGTTAGATCAGAATTGAGGTTTCTGCAATTTTTCTGTCCACTGTAGCTTTGATATAACACAATCCCCCTGATGTTTTTGGTGCTGATAAATAAATGTATTTATATGTTGTGCTCTTACATTCCTGGTACTAACTGAGGAAGCAGAACAATAACATACTCTTGTCAATACAAGCACTGCCCTGGGAATTGACTAATTAACATAAAACTCAGCCCTGCAGGGACATTTCCAGGTTCATTTTTTGCTGCCTCAGCAAACTATAGGGTTTGGGCTGTTAACTACTTTCAGATGCTCTTTGTCTTTCAAGAAAGAAATAAAGAACATCCACATTGCTTTAGGCAAGTTAATGATTCTACAGAACACTTACCTTTTTTACCATATGCTTCATGGCAGATTAAAATCCTGAAGGAGCTAAGGATTATATACCGTGTATAGTCCTTTGGCAGAAAAACATGTATTCTGAACTAGAAGTGAATGGCTGAATGTGACATTTATATTCATTGTTTTCCCAGAACTGCACACTGAGGATGTTTGATTTTACTCAGTCCCAAAGCAGAGGTTTTGTAGGTGCCTTGATTTCTCAGGATCTCTTAAGGTTATAACAAGCAGTTCACAGTGGCTACTGAGAAAACTAGAGAGACTTGTGTAATCACTTCTGTAAAATTAGAAGGAAATCTGGCCTAACTTGGCAAAGAGGAGATGTGCCTAAAGTTTTGAGAAACTCAGAATTCTTGGGTTTTGTGTGTGAGCATATGTGTTTGTGTGAATTACTTACTTTTCATTCACATTCTTTTCTTTGGACCACAAACCAAAAGTTTCTTGTCTACAGGAAAAATATTAGAGAAAAGAGAAAGAAATTCAAATGAAATGAAATTTGAATCTCCCAGGTAAAGAAAACCTCATTGTTTTTATTCATTTTCTCTAGATCTGGATGTTACAGCAAATTGCTCTCCTCCTTGTACTGTTTGTCTCATTATTAATTATTATTATTAATCTATTATTAATGGACATGTCTGCCCATTGCTGCTATTTATGAATGAACAAATCACATTCTGCAATTCATAGAAATCATCTGTAGAAAGTAACAATAGAATAATTTTCAATCAGAGTTTTGAAAACTGTTCGATAGGTCCTCAAGTACTACAGCTAAAAAGACTCAGAAGTTACATTTGAATGAGCACAAATACTTTCAAAGTGTTTTGTGAGAGCAGAAAAATAAGCATATGTGCAAAGTGCAAGTTTGAGACAGCCGACGCCACGGCACATGCAGATACATGCAATATTCATAGTTCTGTTTTGTACACACATTTGCTTGTTGGTGCATGAATATGCTTATTTTGTGAGTGCACTTCAGGCATGATTATCAGAAGACCATGTGTGTATATATAACTGTGCATGCCTATCGGCACAAGTTATTAAGGTTGCCCAAACCTATTTGATTCTGGTGTATAAGCTTCACAAACTTTACCCATTTGCAATAAAATTTTACATGATGTATGTCTGCCTGCACTTTTTTTGCTGCAAATTTCAAATATAATAGTTCAACGTTTGCTAAAAAAGGAAGAAAAAAACCTAAGAAAACACATACTGTTTCACTCTTAATCAGACATCCTGGAAAGGTTTAATTTTTGTCACTGTGCCTTTTAGGTTCCAGAATAGCAAATTGGATTGAGGGGGACCTTGAACTGAACTAGGAGAACTTAAAGAAATCAAGAAGGTGATTGGGAAGGGGGAAAGTGAAATCTGATGTGGAACCAGCAGGTAGCCAGGACTATTTGGGCAAGGTGACGTCTAAGAAAAGAAGAAACTTATTGTGAGAGATGAGTGCCCACAGGATGAGGAGTCAGAGGCAGGGAAAAGGAAAGATTGCTACAGCAGTATTTTGAAGAGGATGAGGCAGCAAGTGTCAGTCTTGGGGTGATCAGAAAAAAAACCAGCCTTTGTGCCCTCCTAGCACTTGGAATGGCACCAAGTCCTTGTGAAAGTCACTGACAAGATCTTAATTTCCTCTTATCCCCATCCACACAAGCACTGGCAATTTACTACTGCCATCATCTACTACGACAACTGTCATGCCAGTCGCAGAGATCTGTGCAATGGTTTCAGTGTTTCCAGCACTGCTGATTCTGGGAGTCAGCAAATGCAAAGATACCAAAAATATGCTGATGAAATCTTAGTATTCTTCTTTATTTCCATTAGATACCGCTCTCATGATCAATATAATAACTTTTAATTAGTTTAGTCTGCCTTTACTCTCCTGAAAAGCTTAAGGAAAATTAGGCATTGGTTTTATTTAACTTTTCCCTGGAGATTCTTCCCTGCACGCAGCACAGTGGCTGTCTGTCATATATCTACAGTATGCTAAAACAGAGGGAACACTGCATTTTGCCTTTATTGTCAGGAAGTGTCAAAAGTATTAATAGCATAAATTTTGCTAGCTAGCTAAAATTCTCACACTGCAATCTTGCGCATCAGCATTTTTTTTTACCACAGATGGTCATTTATGTAACACTGTTGGAAATTGTGGCTGTGTTCCACAGCAACAGGAAAATGGGATACATCTGCACTGTGTGGGGAAAAATACAAATGAACTAGAAGCTATGCAAACATTTAAATTACAGGGAAACGGGACTGCGATAAGCCCTGGACTGCATGAGCAGGAAGAGAGTGTCAGCCTCACCCATGCCCTGAAAAAATGGCCACATTTATGGGCTACTCTATTGTACTGAGTGGAAGTTTGTTTATGCGGGACCTTCCTTCCCTCAGGACTTCCTCTGAGAGGAAATGTCGTCACTATTCAGTAGGGGTCAATTGTTATGCATTCAAAACTCAAACATAAAATGCTATCCCTGAATGCAACAAAGTGGAAAGGAATAAATAAGATTTCTCCATTTACATATTTAGAAACATTTACAACAGTTATTCTTGCTCACCAATACTTTCAGAGAGCTGAGAAAAATCGAACAGGTCTTCAGTAGCTAGAATAATACTGTTTTACAGGTAGCCCAGACACTACTCAGTATTTGATGAATCCCACCACTTTTGTGGGCTCTGCTACGGCTCTGTGGGAGTATGTTTTAAATGGAAGAAGGCTAAAAAGTGTGCAGCTGTAAAACCAGGGTCGTGGTCTTATGGGAAGACTCGGCTAAGTCTAGTCTGTGTTTTGGACCAAAGTGCTCTGGATCTGAAGTGCTCTGGATGAACACTTTTCTGAGGCCGTATTTGCAGCTTAGATGTTCCCTGAGTTTTATTTTCTCTTATGGTAAAAGGAATATTGTTTGAGTCAAAAGAGCTAATATTAGTGTTGCTTTCCCTTTGCTATTGTCATTGTGCTGTCAGTCAAATGAAATAACTATGGATGAGACTTGTGGGTGGGGAATACACTGAGCTCTTGGAGTGACAGAATGACAGAATGGCTGAGGTTGGAAGAAGCCTCTGCAGATCACCTCATCCAACCCCTTGCTCAGGCAGGGTCAGCTAGAGCTGCTTGCCCAGGACAGTGTCCAGCTGGGTTTTGAGTGGAGGAGACTCCACAACCTCCCTGGGCAACCTGCTCCAGTGTTTGGTCACCCTCACAGTAAAAAAAGTATTTTCCTTATGTTTAAATGGAATTTTCTGTATTTCAGTTTGTGCCCGTTGTCCGTGTGTCTTTGTCAAGCTCATGGTAACTGTGCTGTTCTGACACCAACCATACTGGAAAGGTGCTGGGCACCAAATGGACAAAGGCACAACTGAAAATTTTTGTTCCCCACTCACAAGAGGCAGTTAGTAAACTTTTCTCCTAGGTGAGTAGACTTTGTCTCCAGGTATATATTGGCTTACACTTCTATATCCATTTTGCATTAGGCTGTGGGACACCTCAGAACAAAGGAATGTGGGGAACTTGACCAGGGTCCACAGCAGTCTGCAGGGCACATTTGTGTCCAGAAGAGGCACCGCAACCATTACCAATGTTGAACTCTCTTGACAGCCCATCTCTTGAAGTTTCAAGTTTCAACGTCCATGAAGTCTTCTTCCCTATTGCATGGCCTATAGTAAAAGTAAGGTGCCTATCCTCTCTCAGATAAATTTTCCTGAGGGTGAGGAAAAGCAATCAAGGCGGCGAGAAGATGTTACTTAGTCTTTCCAGTGGAGCACTTAAGAATTCTCCACCAAGGTCAATATACAAAATAAAGCACAGCACAACATTACAAAGTGGTGTCAACCTGATTAAATCTCTGTTAGATAAAGCACCGTAGTCTACAAGCTGATTTTATCCCGACTAGAGACCTGGTACAACACGTTTAAGTCAATTCCTCCCTCCTTCCTCCCTTTCTCTGCCTCTTTCTCTCCCTCCTTCCCTCCCGCACACACATGCAGGGATTACCCAGGTTTTCAGCCTCACAGTGAAGGAATAAGTGGAGGGCTTTCATGTTGCACACGTACACGTAACCTTTCTGCCAAGCCGTGCAGTCCTTGCAGCCCCAGGCCCGGGCCGTGTCCAGGCCACCAGCCCCTTGCATCACATCTGAAAGAATGTCGCCTGTGAGGCAGAAATTCCCACCATGAGAATCGCTCCTCTGTGTTGCACAACAAAGGCCACCGCATTGTCTCCCTGTTAAGCGGGTGTTAAAATGCGCATATGTTGCCAGGGCTATTGCATATGAGGGTCCATTTAGGAAGCAGTGGTTTTTCCCGACGGCTGACTGCTCTGAATCCCCTCATATTAGCACATTAGCACACATGCGGGCCTTCTTATCAGATTAGCTACAGTTGTCACAGATTAGTTCACCCTGTGAAGGAGCCGCAAAGGTACCTTTGACCATTCATTCAAAAGAGCCAGAAAGGTTTTTTTCTTGTCTTCAACCATCAGAGTGCAAAGCAAATTAAAGGGAAAGTCTCTCTCTTGCCCTTTGTCTCTCATTTTGGTAACAGGATAACTGAAGGATGGATATTAGGGTGGACTAAACAGACAGACATTAATGGATACCTAATATTCATCTAGAAAATATTTATTTAACCCCTTAAAAACATGTTTGTGTTTTCTTTCCTCACAGGACAATACTCTTTTGTTGAGATACTCTGAAGCTCAGAGTTGCTTTTTTATATTTTGCTTCTCTCCCCCCCCCCCCCTTTTTATTACAGTTAATTTGCAGTGTGGTTCAATGATCACTATTCTGCAGATTGGGGGTCAGGGAGAGGAAAAGACTTGCTAGTAGCTTGCTACATTATTTATTTAACCCATCTTGCTCCTTAAAAGGTTGTGATAGCTGGTAAAATAAACAATGACTCAAAATACCTTCGGCATGACTTGCAGTCTACACAGGCATCAAGACTGAGCCTAGAGAAGACATAACACCTTGGAAGTGTAGTGACAGCAGAGATTTCAACAGTCATCTCTGAATGAACTTGGTGGTAAAGGAGGCCTAGAAAGTTACAAAAACATATAGCTGAAACTGCTGGTTAACATTCACACCTTTGGCACAAAAAAATTATGGAAGGAAACTGTGGTGAGGAAGGAATGCAGCAATTCCTTACACCTCGGTGCTTTCTAGGGGAGGTGTTCCACATCCTTGCTGCCAGGTGTAGCATTACTGTGCTCAGTTTGAGCTTGTCCATGAGCCAGAGAAGAAGAATCAGAGGGCCGTGTTGGTGCCCTTAATGCCCTCTGCAAATTAGCTGTGCTGCCTGCATATGGGAGACAGAGGGGACAACCCTCAGTTCCAGGACTGGCGTTCCCTTTGTCATACAGGTGGGCTTTGAGAGTAGACCTGCAGTTGCTGCTCATTGGTCTGGTGCAGAATATTTTCTCTTGGAAATGAAGAAGAAATCAAAAACTGAACTGTGACTTTTTTCTGATTGCAGGTAACCAAACTGCATTATCATTAGTAGGACTTTATTTGGTAACTCTTCATTCAGCTTCTCCTGCAAATGCTGGAGCACAATCTTAGCAATATTGTTTACTAGTCTGTTTCTCCGCACAGGCTTAAACCTGGCTGGTTCAATGTGCTCTGTTTGTAAACAGTAGAAAGTACATTAGATCATTTGTAAGGGCACTAGCACATTAACAGAGGCTGGAGTTTTGGTGCTTCTGAACAAACAGCCCAACTATGTGTACTCAAGTGCATGCAATCATACTCTTCTAAGACTACAACTTTAGGCTCAGAACATGAACTTTTTGGTCCTGGAATCATATCTGACAGTAAAACCCTAAAATACTCCCAGCCTAGTTCTGTCTCACTTTGCAGATCCTGTTGAAATGCAACAGTGTTTCTACTACAGTCATTTTTTATTTTATTGTTTTCAAATCATAGTGCCACATCTATAAGAGAGGGCTGTGAAGGTTGTGGCAAAACCATCCCTTAGAGCCCTGTGTCAAGAAAACTTATATCGCTGATGGTGCTTCCCAGCTCTAAGTTATAAACAACTTCAATTTATGATCAAGATAGTGAGGCAACAACAGTAACAGCAAAGAGGGGTGTATGTGGGATAAATCAAGCAGTTGCACCCTGCTTTTGCTTTAAGTGGTTGCATCTTACTAGTTGATGAAAACAGTCTCCATGCTATAAAGTTACCAGAAGACTTCATTGTGACATCTGTTTCTTCTTTTGTCAGATAGGATGGTAAAACCTTATATTATTAATATCCTGTGTTGTTTTCTGATAAAAAGCATCAGTATTTATATTCTTATATTTCCACATGCACCTAGTTCAGTATGGTCATTTTAAAATTCTATTTCATTATATACATATATATATATGTATGGTGTTAACTGATTTGTTCCAGTTTTTAATTTCTCTTTTGAAAGGGTGTGATATGAAAAGTAGCAGTGGAAGTAGAATTGTAGTTCTCAAATCAATTATTTCTCTATCGGTCTAGAAATTATTTTCTGTGTTTCTGTGAAAAATAGATTTTCAGTCCTCCACTGACACCTTTCACTGTGGGTCTGTGTAGCTTATGCACCGACTTCAGTCATTAATCTGAATTTAGCAAAGCTCTTTTGTTGGTGATTCTTCTGTCTTTATCCCAAAGCAAGAAAATAGCTGCAGAGCTAAAGGCCTAAATTCACAGTAATAACATCTCTTTTTCTTCCTTAAATAAGCACATGGGAGTCTGGGTCAGAGTATGAGTCTTCTGTTTCCAGTAGTTATTTTTACTATGTTGTCCCAAGTGTCACCTGTCTTGCCAGTGTGAGTAAAGAGTCCCAGTTCGAGAGACCCTGTTGAATGTGAAAGTGCTGATTTTCACACAGTCCTCTTCACTTAATGAAGTTAAGCGAGCGTGGTCTGCAGCAATGCATTTTGGTGCTGAGGATGTAAATTAGAGTATTTTCCAGAACGCCGTTTCAAATCCAAACAGTAATCTTCCATGCCCCCAAAGCAATTTAACCTCATTCTACTAAATGTTCTAAATGTTTGATTTTTATCTAAATGATAAAACAGTCTGTCTTGCTTGCCTTAGGCAAAAGAGACTAGAATTGAGACCTGTGGCATTTTATGCTTTGATTCATGTAACTGAGTCCCTGGCAGCTAACCCTGCATCTCATTTCTCTTATGACGTTATGGCTTTCTTCCTTTCCACAATCCCAGGCAGTGTGGCAGCCTGATCTGTGAGCTGCCGATACAGTCATGACATATAAGATGTGGGCTCAGAAAATGGTGGGAAGGGAATGCCATTGGGGATGGAGATGGAGAGCTGCTGCCTGCTGTGATCCGTGCATGGAGAAAGAGCAACGCTGTACAGAGCATGACTGCCTCCCTCCCCGGGCTCTGTCACCTACCCGCTTGCTTTTGTCACCTCAGGCGGTCTGGCACACTGGGACAGAAGCAACTTGACATGTCTGCATGACACACAGCTTTGACCCTTCTTCAGTTCCTTGATGCAGCTCACAGAAGAAACTTCTTGGCTTTGGTCATTTTATGACCTAGTCGAAAGTAACACACAGTTTTATTTGAAATATCCATGAACTTTTAAAAACTTATTTCTACCAAAATGTCAACAACACGTTATTGAATTTTTTGTGTTGCCCTTACTTGTTTCAACAAGCATCTGCTTATTTTAACACACTGGATTAAACTCAGGCTTCATCAAACATGAATAGTAAATCAATTATTTTAAATACAGGAGAGCTGCTTCACTTACAACAAGTCTTTCCTATGCTGATGAACTCCTGCAAGCTCCATGGCTGCTGACCAGGTCTGGGGAGCCTTGTTCCCATTGGTAATGTTGCTTATTGTGAGAATACTGGCTACGCAAATCCTGACGCTTGGTGTGCAGATTTGCATTCCAATACTTGGAGCACTCTGTAAGGGTGTGCAGGGCTGGTATGCTGGCTCTCGAGGCACAATGGGAATTATGGATATGTGTCTCTGGGCCAACAATTGTTTCCATGTGCTTGCTAAATGAGTGCAGGGAGGGAAGACTTTCCTCTTGTTTAGTCTCTATCACTGTCTTCGGTGCTGTATTGCATTTTAATATAAACGTCCCCCACCACCACTACCGCAACCCAGCCCTGTTAGAAATTTGCCTGGCTTTCATTAAAACACTAATGCATGAATAGCTGTAAGTTCACAGGGCTGGAGGGCATCTTTGCTGAAGCTGGAATCTTTGGTAAATAACTTGCTGCACTTTTGGAAGTGTTGAAAGTAACTAAGCACCTAATGAATGAGTACCTGAACAATGGAGTTAGTCAAACTACTCCCACTATTCTTTTTTGCTAGTAGAAGTAAATAAATAGTAAATGTTTTTTCAACCACTATATATTGTTGGCAGCTCAGACTCCCTATCATGCATGTGTAGGTTCACAAGGCTAAAGAATATCATTCAAGTGTATAGTGCCCTATCTAGCTATCAAAAGCAACAGGTCTATAGGCAGACTTGGGCTTTTCCTTCTGTCAGAATAGGCTGGGCTACAAAAATAACAGTATCAGAGCAACAGCTGGCTTAGTCACATCATGCTCTGCTATATAGTCTGGACTTTTGTTTTCATTTCACTTTCCTTTGTTTTAGAGACAAAAAAGGAAGCCCTCGGGGGAAAAGACTTCCAAGTTTACTGCTTGACCAAAGTTAGCTGACTCTGACATCAGCAGCCTTTATTAACTGGAGCTTTAACATTTCTTTCTCTGAATGTAACATTGACACTGGCACCTCTGTTCAGCCACAGAACCAGTACCAAACAGGCCCTGGTGCAGGGCACCAGGCTTTCTCACGCTGCTTTTCCGATTGTTGTAGTGTCATCTGCCATGGACTATCCCTAGGGTTATTAGAGAAATCACTCTGTACAGTCACAAGCATCCTAGACTCTGCCCTTAGACTGCCCAATTAGGTATCACTTTGTGCTGTGTGGCTTCTATTTTAGGAAATGGTTTGAGATCACCAAAATGTTCTTCACATGGAAGCAACAAGCATTTGCCACTGCCAGCTCGACTATAATTTGAAATCTGTGGCCTGTATCAGGGACTGATGGAACTAGCGTATAGGTGGGAAAGGCGGAGAGCTGGACTGTGCAATGGCAGCTCCTCTGGCAAGTGACAAGTACTCATCCCACTCCTGCTACACTGGACTGGGCTAGTTGAGGGCAGTCCAGTTACTGAGCCAGCTGCACCAGCCATCTAATTTCAGTGCACTGTTCTTATGGAAAAGAAACAGCGATCTCCTGATGAGCCATATCAATATGTGAAGTGAGACAAAGCTGTAGTGAAGAAAATACTCCCTGCACATAAAAATGCAGGGCAACTTAAAAATTATTGCTGTAAAGGACACTTTTTGGTTAATAGTACTGGCCCCAAACCAGACTGCATTGCTTTTGCTAAAAGGGCCAACTCTATTGCTTCAGTCCTTTGATGGAAGATCATGTAAAAAGATCACATAAAAGAAGAATGAAATGAAGAATAACACTAGAAGTTTTATCCAAGTGCCTGTAATACTGTATATCGGTGATGGATGATTAAATATTTTTGAGTCTTCATAGCATTATGCAGCTCAGCAGAGCGTGATACACTGTCTTCTTTCTTTTGCTTTTTATGCTGAGCTATATGAACAGCCGTCTGGGTTCCTGAAGCAGCAAGTTAAATATTTTGTCTATAAGGTCACTTCTGTTATCACATATGGTGTTGCAAGGAAATTTCCAACTTAGTTTCAAAATAGCTTTGGCAGAACATAATATTCAAGCCAAGAAAGCCTCCTCCTCCTTTTCCCAGCTTCTGTCAACACCCGATCAAGGGTCGGCAACCTAAACCCGGCTCATATGGAGTTGGCTAGCTCATTTTTTTTATTTCTCCAGGGACAAAAGCAGACTTCATCGCTAAGATAATGACCCTCCCTTCCTGCAGTGATTGAGGTCTAGAAACCCTCTTCTTAGGTGCATCGCATAATCTAGATGTTTGCTTTCTGTACTTGGGTTAGGCATGCAGCATACATTTCAGTTAAAACAAACACTGCTCCCAACATGTCTGGCTTGTTCTTTTGACACAGTTTCTTGAACAGGATTTTACTTGCCAGCTAGCTGTCAAAAGGTTGGAGAAAAGATAAATCTTTATTTGGGTAAGCTGTACTGTGTGTTAGATACTTATAGTGGAGCTCACCTTTTGTAATAACCAGCTTATGTTTTTCTCATACTGTATCTAATGTGTTTTGCTATAAATTTGTCCTTATAGATTTTTTGTGTGTTTGAGTCTGTGTCAAAAATAGAAACAGAGATATAAATTGTGTTCTCTGTCCTGTTTCCTGCCTTTGAAGAATCTCTATAGACTGAAGGATCAGTAATATTCAGGAACAGGTATATTCTGGACAGGTACCGATCATTGCCCTCATGGATCTGGTCACCAACAAACTGCAAATAAGTCTTCATGCAAGATCACAGATCAGGCTCCTCTTCCCCACTCAGCAGGCAGCTGAATTTGGATACAAGTACTGGATCCATGAGCCTTGAAGTTTCCCTGCGTTTGGTCAGGCTCAAATGGCCTTTCAAAGACTTCTTGAAGATCTACCTTTTTTTCCTTCCTAGACTTCAGTCATGCTACTGTTTATGGTGTTCTTATTTGGGAAGACAGCTGTTCACTGATTTTCAGGTTTTCTCTTCTCTGATACCAACCAGCTGATTAATTTTACCCTGACACCTTCAATAGTGCAGCAGTTTCATCAGATATATGAGATTCAAACCATTTCATAGAGTATCCACTTTTCATTCACAAATGCCTCATCACTTGGCTAGAGGGTCGTAGAGACAAAGCCTAGTTTTCAGAGAAACTGAGTATCAAAGTGACCAAAAGGAGCCCGGAATTTTCTAGTTTGACATTTTACTGATATTGCAGGATAAGGAGCACCACGTTCTTGTCCTTGCTCAGTTCTGTAAAAAAACAACTCTATATACAAACTGAAGTGCAGAAGCCGAACATTGAATAAAAGTGAACTGAAACTGGCTGGGATAGTTGAGGAAGTTTAGGAAGAGAAAGGATAGAAGGTGTTGGGGAAGAGAATAGGTAGTGGCAGAGCTAACTTATAAAGCGCCTTCTTTTTAAAAACAAAAACAAAACAAAAAAGGATTGTAGTGGAGAGGGTTGCTATAGTGAGAGTAATCTTACAACCTAATGTGTGAGTGCTCTCAAAAGACTGGATGTTCCAGTTCAGTGAAGCAAGATGGCCCCCTGCAGTATTGTTAGCCCCCTCACAAAG
This sequence comes from Aptenodytes patagonicus, assembly GCF_965638725.1. Classification (NCBI taxonomy): domain Eukaryota; kingdom Metazoa; phylum Chordata; class Aves; order Sphenisciformes; family Spheniscidae; genus Aptenodytes; species Aptenodytes patagonicus. The sequence continues at coordinate 102,872,550 of NC_134951.1, forward strand.
AAATTTTGCTTCTAATCTAGGAACATCATTGTACAATACAGTAACAGATCTGCTGTGGTTTACCATTAGTTTCACTCAAAACACAAGATAAACATTCTTTACTTTAAAACATCAGTCAAAAATAGAAGTCCTCAGTTACCAACTTTGCTCCCTATGCTTCCGAATGCCTCCTGCGCAGTTCTGATGTGAGACTGAAACAAAATTGGTTTTAGAGTAATACCCCTGAACATGCAGGAGACAAAAATACTCTCTCAAACTCATGTGGTAAAAATTGCAATAGGGTAATAGTAAAGACTGAAAAGAAAGTCTTGCTGGAGTTGTGAAGCCAGGAGAGAAGTAAAACTTCATGAATGAGAAGGTAAACCTCAGAAAAAAAGCACTGTGCTCTACATGCATTCGGAATAGGCACTTTGATGTGTATTGTGTGCATGAAAAGCTTTTTATTTCTCCCATCTCATTGTGTTTCCCTGATGGTAGTGAGAATGGGCTAGTACACTTTTTTGAAAAGAAAAAAGTTTTTCTACTATATTGGTATTTTGGCAACATTTGGGGCTTTCAGGTTATCAAATTCTTTTCACTGACACAACAAATCACTATAAATTATGTGCTTCGTAACAGCACAACAATTTCATGCTTTAGAACTTGTACATATCGTGGGGTTGTATATGTATAATCAATATACATCTCTAACCTGTGCCTGATAATATGCAGCAAAATGCAGAATTTACTCTTTATTTAGTAGTTATGCAGGAATAGGCAGTTAGTTTCCCTCTGAAGTACATGAGACTTCTCTGACTGGTATCTGCAACTTAAAGCATCCATCCAGGTCACACATTGCAAAAGCCAGGAAAAGGGGAGGAGGACCAGCTAAAAAGGGACTCAAATATTTTCTTAGCAATTAAATACAATGGTTCATAAGGTTCATGAAGTCAAATAAATTCCTTTCCTCGTCCTGGTTCCTCTCCTCCCTCCCCCCGCTTTGTATACCTCTATCATTTCTATCACTATTATTTGCAAGGCAGCAAGACTATGCCCAGTGCTTGACAGAGACATGTGCCAGACGACCAGAAGTAAAAGCATTAGAAAAGAAGCCTGTCTCATAATATTTCTGATTCACACTTTAGCTTGTTCCCATCAGTTTTCCAACCTAATTCAGAAAATCAAAAGTGGACTTGCAAAGTTTGAATGAGTGTAAACTTTAATAAAAATTAATTTCCTCTGAACGTCCCAATGTTGAACTTAACACATCACTCACAGAAACCCACCCAAGTTCTAAAGACTCAGTGTTGTGAGGTCTGTGTGGCCTTCTACAGACTGCTTTGGTGTGGGAGCTGGGATTGTTTTTGACCCTGTGACACTGAATGGCCAAGAGCTTCCATGCAAGCACAATGGTGCTGTTAGTGCCCATTAGTAAAAGCCTTCTTGTTTCTTTCAGCCGCTCACAGGCCTCCTAAACAATGAAAGAAATCCATACATCATTAATAAGGAGATTTAATTTAAATTCTGCTCTAAGAGAATTCTCAGATATCCTCCTCATTTATTTTTTTTTAAAGTGAAAATTGCTGAAGTCTGATGTAAGGCAGAATCTTAATGCAGAGAAGTGTTGGGCCTTATTTAGGAATGCCTGGAAACTAGTGGGAATTGTAATCATGGAGCAAACTGGAAAGCAGTACTGTCACACCAGTGAGCAGCTCCCATGGAATGAAAGCTCACTGAGCATGGGGATATGTCAGCTAGTGAAAAAAACATCTGTGAGCCTTCTCATAAAATGATCTCTTTTGACTCGAGGGATTTTATGACTTTTACATTTCTAATGATGGTAACTTTATTTTTATTGGGTCTACATGTATTCAGAATTTCTAATAGCCATTTCTCACTCAAAATGAACTCAATTTCACTAGAAAAAGGAATTGCTAAATTCCAACAGAAAGTTGATATGAAAGAAAATGGAACAGGATAGCCCATATTCACCTTTGTACTGAAACGTCACTAATATACACATCAATAATTTTACTTCTAATTGTGAACACTTGACACAGTTAAAAATCAGCCAGTACAAAAGAATCCGGGTTATTTGTCACATGAAAATAATGTGAGTTAACTTTGCCTCAGCTCTATCTCTACTGTCTTCAGTGGAATTAATTACATGAGGAATGAATGCTGATTAGGGATTTCAAAAGGTTTTATTCTGCTGTCACTTTGAATTTGAAACCATTTACTCATTTTGATACTTTTTAGGAAAATAATTAACAACAACAGAAGGTTTCAGAGAAACCTCTAAGTTGGACTATATTGTGTGAGAGGTTGGTTTATATTGCTATCAGTCCATCGGCCAGAGTAAGGCCAGAAACAACTAATGCTGCCTCCATGTAGATATATGTAACATCTTTAAATGTTTAAAACAGATTCTAGTGTAACAGATTCATGTAATCCAGAATGAGCCAGTATACTAATGATTAGGTGGAGAACAACTATTTTATTATGCTCGTTCTTCACAGGTTTCAATAACCATGCTGAATTCCCCATTGAGTGTGTTTTGGTAACGTAGCAGATATCTATCTATCTATGTATCTATCTGTCTATGTATCTATCCATGTGTGCACGTGTGCACACACACATACACACACAAATATATATAATATTTAGAGAGAGAGAGAAAACTCGGAAGAGAAATTCTTCTTCTCATGCCATTGAATCTAATTGAATGCCGTTGAATTAAATAGATTAATTCTGTAGTTACACTAGACTAACTCAGAGCAGAGTTTGTATTTTGGCAGATAGAAATTTTGTTATATAAACTGAATTGTCACTCTAAATGCACTCCTCGTACAGCTCATGCATAATTCTTTTTAAGTTAGATGAATCAAACTGGCTCATAAAAAGGTTATATATATAAAAATATATATAATTATAAATAAATATCTATATAAAAATTTTTGAGATACCTATTATAGATATGTCTCCTAATCTGCTCTCTATGTGTATTATGGCTTCCAATGAAGGTAGCCGCAAAAAAATTCCAGACACCTCTCTAAGGCACATTCAGTGATTCTTTTACCCGAGGCCCCCTGATCTCTGTAAACCTGATCAGGGTCTTATCAAAGATGTCACATTCAGTTTAAAGATTCTTAAATTCTTCTGCGGCTACTCCTAACATGACTTGAGGAAGGCACAATCTCAGGCCTCTGTGGAAACCTTTCTGCTTTGAGGGGATTCTGGAGCTTGTCTCTGTGTCAGGTTTTCACACTATACTCAGCAAGTACGTTATTGCTTTACAGAGCAGTGAAATATGACTTCTTTGCCATAAATGTTTAGGCAGCAATACCAAACATCAGCTTAAAACAGGAAATTAAGGATAATTTTTGATTGAATTTGTTTTGGAAATTTAGGATAGGAAAAATTATATATGCTTCTGAGGATGAAGTAATTCTTTGGAATTTGAGTACATCTGCATTAGCATTTCAGTGTGGGTCAGGAATGTGCTTTTAAAGTGAATCTCTCATTTGTCCCCAGCTACCATGGGTTGGTTCACATCAGAGACAGCACAAACTAGATTCTTTTAAGATGTCATTAAGCCAGAAGATGCAAACATAATACACTCCAAACCACCAACTGGCAAATGAATTCACACTCGAATATTCCTTTGAATGTGTAAATAAGTTCATGTTGAGCATGTACAAGTCCTTGCTATGTTTGTTTTCACAAATATTTGAGCAACTGAGCCTCATTAGCTAGAACAGTATCAGAGCCTCGATCACAAAGTCACTTGAATGAATATGCATGAAATCACCATTAGTTTTGCATTTAAGGTAATTATTCTGCACACATGTTTAACCAGGAAATGGACAGCAAAGAAACCACTCAACTCATTCCCTTGAGCTCAAGTGAGAAAGGTATTTCAGGCCCGATTTTCTACTGCTTTGCATCTTGTGTATTTCTGCAAAATGAGTGTGAAACGTTATCCATTCTGTTTTGAAAACATTTCACAACAATGAATAATGTTGTTTCAGTTAGTAGTTATGTTATTCATCTGTCTGTATCTAATTCTTGCTTGTGCTTAGAATGTAAACTTTTGAGAACAGGGACATACCATATTGGTACTATGCCGAGCAGAGTAGGATCTTGTTCAATGCCTGGAACTCGTATGCACTGGTGCAGTATTACAGTGTAGTTTTGCAACGTTCAAGATGCTGGAGACTCAGTCATCTCACATTTAGAATCTTGTAAATTGTAGCGGATATATGTAATCAAACTATACGTTAATGTAAGAGTCAGGAGAATACTGATCACTACGTTGTACAAAGGGCAATCACAGATATTAATTCCATGAGCAGAAAGAAAGGCAAAATTTACTGAATAAGACAGGAGTTAGGAATTATTGCCTATGCTCTAGTAAATACATATAAGGGACGACATTATGATCATGTCATACCATGACCAAAAATGGAGATTCTAGTATGGGAAACATTATTTTCTGCTCCCTCCCTTCCTTCTCTCCTTCTCCACCCCCACTCTTTTGTTCTTTGCCATTCAGTGTTTTGGTTCAAGTTAATTAAAGATTCCTGTTGCAGCCTCCTGGAGTGAAATTCTGGCAGTGTGCCCAGTGCCACCATAGTCATGTGTAAGCAGCCCCTCCAGTGAGCTCCATAATGTCTCTAAGAAACTATACAAAGAGGAAGAAAGAAACTGAATCCAGATGGAATGGGAAACCAGATATTTCTTCCATTTGTGCTGAAATTTGTGAAGGCTGCCCCATAGGTTGAAAGAGAAGGCAATTCACATACTCCGCAGTCTCAGGGAAAAGCATGTTTTCTCCCCCACCCCTCCACCCTTCATTGAAGACGAATCTGTGAGAAAGCTTACAGTGAGACTGCAAACTCACTAATGCAAAACATGTTTTCCCAACTCAGCTTTACTCTGCTAGCTATAGAAAGGTGTAGGATAGACCTGTCAGGGGAACACAAAAAACAAAACAAAAGACTCAAGAGAGTGACTCAGGCAGACAAAGACTCTTCCTAATGACAGGGTAACACGAGAATTTGATATCCAAACCAACATTTTGACACACAATTCATAGTGAAAGGAGGACTTAAGGCATTTTAAATGCCCAACAGGAGAGTAAACATGTCTAACACACTAAGCAATAACCACATCCTGAACTGCTTGTTGTTAAAAGGCACATTAAAAAGATTACAAAAATGTATAGTACATAGTCATTTCTTGGATCTCACAAGCATAACAAAAATCGGGAAGATCCCTGCAGAAGCACAGATGTAGTGTATTTTGTGCTTGTGAGTCTTTGTCAGCTTCAGTGCTTGGTTCTTAAAACATAGCACTACATTTGGTTGGTAATTACTGAAGAATTCTCCTGTGGATTAACGACAGTATCATTAGAAATTAAAACTGTGGATATTTGCTGGTGTATTTTATATATAAATTCCAGTTTGCTTTGTGGCAGATTCTGTGCTCACTAGGGATATTCTGGAATTTGGTGGGGGAAAGGAATAAATTGTGAAACTATCTGCAGTCTTGCTTGGTTTCTCTATGCATTTCATTTTACTGTCGGCACCATGTGAATTTGTTGCTCTCCGATGGCCTGTTTAGTTTTTCAGGATTTTGGTTGTTTTGGGGGTGGGAGGTGTTATATGAGGATTAAACTTTAGCCAGGGCATTTATGGAAAAGAAGTCTTAAACTTAACAGCTGATGTCTATGTCCAAGGACTAACTTTTAATTCTAAAATATCAGGGCAGAGTGATTTCTTGGCAGAGAGAACAACCTGTTGTAACACAGGAGATGCCCATTTGAGGTGCAGACTTGGGGCAGAGGTTATGATTCAAGGAAGCAGAGTTTCAGCTGACGGTTTAGAGCAATACTTCAGGTGAAATGAACCCGATAATTGCGGTGCAGATTTCCCTAAATAGCAGGTTGACTGGAATAGCTCTGGTTCCCTGTGACTAATTGGATGTTTTGTTTCCACTTTTTTTTTTAAAGCAACAAAAATAGTCCAAAAAGCTGTCCAGGTGAAAGGGGTAATAGATGTATGCTGATATGGGTACGTGTGTTTCTTGCCCTTTCAAACCTTTGAAGCTAGGCTCGGGTCAAATTACTCAAGCAGAACAGCTCTGTTGACAAACATGTGGTCTTCAAAAAACAACCCCAGTATGAGAGGTGCTGCTAATTTAAAATAACAGAGGGGGAGGGAAAAAAAAGAAAAAGAAAAAAAAAGAGAGGGAAAACCAGCACCAGACTACATGAAATCCAACCCAACTGCCACCTTCCCTGCTAGCTTCCTTTTGTGAGCCTGCCTTCCCTGCCGCGTGAATCAGCCATGGTTGGGGTTAAATGGGTAGCTTTTGTCTCCTCACAATGGCCGAGAGTGACAGGTTGAGCTAAATGATTTACTGGTGGAGATGATTTGAAGGACAGAGCTGGGCAGCCTTGGGAACACACGCACAAGAAAAGGACAGTAGCGAATCAGCCTCTCCTCCCCCTCCCGCTTTCATGGTTTTGACTGAAAGATCACAGAGCGAGACTCTGACAGACACAAGGACCATTGAGAAGCTATTTTTATTACTTATCCATGGCAGCCTCGCTTTGCTGAGAACAGACCTGAGGTTAATTAACCTTTACTTTTTTTCTTTTTTTCTTTTTTTTAAACATTGTTGTTTTTCTTATTGGGGATGCAAGCCCGTAAGTTGGCAGGGTCACATGCCATGGGCAGAGGGAAAGTCTCTGTGTGAGACTTCAGTACAAGAAAGCTCAACAAACCCGTCCCTAGCCAAAACAAAGCTTTCCACACAGAAAGGCGATGCAGTGGGGCCGCAGCAAAGGCAGCTGCTCGGAGCAGAGCCGTCCCAGCTGTTGTCAATTGGAATGTGCTAGAAACAGTGCCCCCCCCCCCCCCCGTTAAACTGCCCTGGCGGTGACGGTACCGAGCGCTAATATGGATCCCAGATTGTTTCCTGAACACTGTTTGATCTGGCTGTGTGGGTGGGAATGAACCGGTTTGTCGGGATGCGGGGCATACTGGAGCGCTGGCGTGCAGCATTTTGCCCGTCTCCTCATGAGCAGGCCAGGCATGCGGCGACAAGATGGCGGGCTGGCTGCGGGCCCTCAGCACCAACTTAGGGGAAGGTAGCTCCAAGCCTCCTCTCTGCCTGCAAAGGGGGGAGCAAGGCGGTTTGAGAAATCAGCCGGCAGAGGCTGTGTTCTCCCTAACACAGCTGAGGCTGGCAGGGAAAGGGCACGGCAGAAGGTGGCTGGAAAGTGCCCGTTGGCCATCATGCCCGCCTCCACCTTGCTGGGGTGCCTGCCAGGTCCTGCGTGTGGCCAGCCGGTCCTGCAGCCCCAAGCGCCATCCCCAGGGAACTCGCCCTCCGTTGCACACCCACGATCCTGCTGGCTCGGCGGGACCAGCTGCAGGGCAAGTGCTACTCACCGTCCAAGGCAGCGGGCAGAATGGGGCCTGGCCTATAAAGGGGAGCAGGAGATGGCAGCTCTGTGGCCTCTCAGTAAATGTATTGCGATGCTTTCTTCAGAAGCTACCCCTCCAAACATTTGTGAGGAAAAGTGAAAACTTTTCTTAATAGGAAAAGGACCTTTTCAGACAGTTGCTGTGAATTAGTCTGAAAAAACCCAGAAGGCAAGCCACAGAAGATATTAAGGTTGGGTTTATGGATAAAGCAGAAGTCATAAGAGCCGTATTACTTGGAAGAGGCAATGCTCTCTTTCTATTCCATATTTCATTTGGTCTACGATTTGTAAGCTATTCCTCAAGCGCAGTGGAATAATAAGTCCTGTCACAGGTTATAACCTGCAATTGCCATGTCATTATTTGGTTCTGAGAAACAGATAGCAACAACAAAAATTCTTCAAGTAATTTTTCTAGTGCCTAACACCTAATGACATCCAAAATCCTGTGAATTTCATCCTGTGCAGCAAAGCTTTATTCCGATATATTTAGCTAACTTCAAAAAAAGTCACTCAGCGAATTTCTCAGACATGTTAACTAGTTAGGGAAGAAGTTTGAACAGCAAACCCACTGTGTGCAATAGCACATAGCTTTTTGCTGGCTAGTTTTCAATCATATTCTCATTTTTATAGTAATTTTAATGAAATCTTGTAGTTATTCAAAAGAAACAATATGAACATGTGAACATGATGGCAAAGCAGCATTTCATATCAGCAAGTTTGAAAGACATGACTTGATTTAATGGAAAAGTGAAAGAGTCTATAAAATGGCAACTTTAGAGAACAGAAGTGTTTACTGTTAATCTGTTGTACTACAGAGTTGCAGTACTGTAGAGTTGCAGTATGCTGTCACATGATACGTTTCTAATGGCCTCTTGAATGCTCAGTGGCGAATAAACACTTCTTTTTTAAAATACAAAGAGCAAACCAAACTAAATCTAAAAATAAAAGAAGGAACTATGGTATTTTTTTCTGTGAAAGAGAGCAGTGTTTGCAAAATATGAAGCAACTCTAAAAAAAGCTTACTCGACATGCTTCCAAATACGGATTTGCTACTGTAAGGATTATGGCAGGTGAAAATAGAAGAAGAAACCTTTCTCTTGCATATTCTTCAGTCATAATCACTGTCACTGTCCCAGTGTGCATGGGGAGTGTTGGGATTCCTTCTTTCTTGAAATCCCAGAGGAATAAGTGTACTGTAGTAGACACTGATTAGTACAAAGAATGGGTTTCATAAGTCTTATTCTTGACTGGCTCTGTATTAATAAAACTGGTCAGAAAGATCTTGCAATTATATTTTGCATCTATTTCTGTCCAGGCTGACTTTCTGATGCTTCTCCAAGCACTTCTCTCTCTCAACTTGGGCCTCCACACCTCAAGTCCTAGTAATGCTGCTATAGACATCATCATCTCCAGGACTGGGTACACAGTGCCCTTATAGGACTGGGCTACAATCCATTGCAAGTTGAGCCCTGCTTTAAAAAGTGTCTCCCATAAGTGGTGAAGTTTATAAAGTGCTTTCAAAAATAAAGGAAAACATCTTATATATTGCACAGGATGAAAGAGATGATTTGAGGCTCAAGAGTGGCCTTCTAAATCCAGGACTACACAAATAACAGTTACGCTTGCTCAAAGTTACCAGTGTCATTTACATTAGGTTCTCACTTTACCCCTCTACTTTGCATGAAATCAGTGTAAAATTCCTACAGCTTTACTTTACTATGGATGATATGTCCTGTTCCTTCTTTTTCTGTGATTTTTCTCCTTACCTTCACTCTTTTTTGTTTCCTGCACTTTTCCCAGCCCTTGTTCTGTCTTCCTCTTCTATTTCATCTGCTTTTTCTCTGAGTCCTTTACATGTTTCCTTGTCTCATAATCCTCCTGAGCCACTGCAGCTGTAATAGTGTTCAGACGCCAGAGAGTCTGAGCTAGTTGGCTTTGAAAGTAAAGATTGGAAAACTATGTAAGGGTGGGAAAGGAACACCTGTAGGATGCAGGGTCTCCAGTTCATTCCTTATTTTTCATGTTATGCCAGCAGCATCACAATTTTGCTGCCTCTCTCCTGTTTGTCTGTGCCTGATGAATGCCTTGGCTGACCCCAGCTGAGTGGCTGGATATAATCTGTTGGCAAAGAAAAAGCATGGAATAGGGCTCTGTTGGGTCACCCAAAGGAGGAGCAAGATGGAGTCCCCACAGTCAGGGGGACAGAGGACAGTATGGGTTGCATGGGCTCTGTACTGCAGCTTCCCCCATACAGCTGGGATACAAGGTCCCCTCCAGCCACCTGGCACTCTCCAGTGGCATTAGGTGGCCTCTGACGCTGACATGGGACATGTGCGTTGGTCTATTCCTTCCAGCAGGGCACAACCCCAGAGCACTGCTTGGAGCCAGCGCATAGTGCTTGGGTAACACCAGCCACTTAATTTCTGCCCATGCTCAACAATTATTTCCTTCTAGCAGATCTTTCAAACGCTTTTCTTTACATTACAATTCTTTCATTGCTTTATAAGAGGTTACGTCACATCACAAGACCAAAAAGCACAGTGCAGCTTAGTGTAACTTGACCCTGATCTGGCATTTCTTTGTGATGTGTCATGTCAGAAATGTAAAGAAAACAACATTGTGCTTTTCCTATTAGTTTGGACAGCAGTGGCCACTGAAGGTGGCCTTACCTTCTGCCTGGAAGATGTGTGTAGTTTATGAAAGTAATGAGGATTCTGTACTGGAAGTAGGAGACAGCACGTTTATGAAGCCGTACATACTTTCTGGAGAGCTGTGTGTGAGCTTAACAGAAAGTGGGCTCTGAGTCAGTGCTGCTGTGGGGGTTGCAGAGAAGCTGGCAAGAAAGGCAATAAACAGCATTTACAATTGTTGCTACTTGAGAATGAAGAGTGATGAGGGAAAATATGATAACACACTGTTTTGTCATTTCTGTAGATTTTCTTTTTTGGCCTACCGAATTTCAACTGCTTTTAAATATGCACTTTCCAAAAGGGATTTGAGACAGCCAGGAAAGGCTGAAATTACCCTTAAAAATTTGAAGAGTAAAATTCTAGAGCATCCCAGACCCATTAACAAAGTTCCTCCTTGTACTGAGCCTAAGCAAGAGCTGACAAACAGGACCTGTTATAGCCTAGACCCAGGCCTGATCACGTTAAAAGGAATCACATCCGTATTAATTTTTTCATGCGTACACAGGAAATGATAATGCTGACTCCCATTGCACAGTGTGCTGACCTATTGTTGCTTACTGTGAGGCGTCTTTTATATCCTCATAACTACAGCCTATTTGGATTTAAATATCATACTGTCAAGAGCCTTGCTTCTCCCCATGCAAGGATCAAGTACTTCTTGTTTTTAAAAGAAGACTTACCACTTTATCACCTTGGGGATGATGAGCATGAAGCCCTGATTTAAAAGGCTTGTATGATAGTAGGGATTGAGGATGGTTTGCAGATAAAACATGCTAGGGGAGCCTCAAATGCTCAATTTCCAGTCCTGCTACTAACCTGTTGAGTGACCTTAAGCAACTCACGTCACATCGCTGCAGCTCTGTTTTCCCCTTGATTTTTTTTTTTATTTGTTTAACTTGCAATATACTGGAAGCCTTTGTATAGCACCCTGTAAAATGAGTCCTGATCTCATTTTGGTTGTTAGGTGCTGGTACATTAAAACAATAAAAATACTTTAAAGCAGATTATTAACCCTTCACCCAGGTCCCTCCATCTTAGCAGACCACAGTGCCTTACTAAAACATGTGGCCCTTTTTCTTGAAATATTCTAGCAGCGCATCAGTCATTCTGGGTTTCTGCTGACAGGAAAGCCTTAGGTCAGTCACATCCATCACAAAAATACGGTGCAGTGGTATACACATTTTACAGCTTGAATTCATAGGTAGTTGCATCAGTACAACCCAGGTACTGGTAAGGCAGTGGCAGAAAGAAGTAGCTGGCACAGAGGAAAGTAAGAATTTCTGTGGAGGAGCTCGTAGGGAAAATACCTAAGCACATATGTAGCATAGCTATACTGTGTGAATCTTTAGAGGCGAGGAGAGTTGGAACGGGATGAGTTAGGGGAAACAAACACATAGTCCATTAAAATAATATTTTGAAAAGTGTGCAAAAGTGGAAATTGTTCTGAGTTTCCATACTTACTTTCTCTGCAGGGAGGAAATATTCCCATGCTGTAGGTCCAACGTATAGGGTTAGCAGTTCTTCAGCTATCAGGCCTCATGCTTTTGCAGAAGAGATTATGCTCTGTATCATAGTCTTGTCTTATCATCCATGCTTTCTCAGGAAGTTCAGGTGAATAAGCGTACCTGAGTCATGTCCCAGCTTACAATAGTATTATTAATTTAAATGTCTTGCTTCCACTGACGTTTTGCCTTTCTCTGTGGAGAAAAGATGAGGCCTTTGTGGTTGCTACATATTACAAAAAACATTTGAATGAATAGGACTGTTGTCATTCTGAGTCTAAAGTCTAACTAACATTGGGTGCTTTATTCAGTGGCTCTCTTTTGCCAGAAGAGGGAAAAAGCCCCCCAAAAACCCAACCACTAAAAAACCCCTATATAATGATAGCAAAAAAAAAAAAAAAAAGAAGTTACAAAAAGCACCTGCAAGATTGCTTGTGAGTCCGGGGTACATAAAAAAAGGTGCTTTTAATTTAATTTACAATATTTCAAGTTTATTTCATTCATTTAAGAATCTTTCTTTTCCTCAGAATTTTGATTAAGTTAATGTCACAAAGTGTAAGCCATCTCAAATATTTTAAAAGGTTTCCTGTGTAGCTACCTAGGTCTGGCTTTTGCTCCTGGAGAAAACAGGCACCTTGAGGCTAGACTTATTTAATTGGATGTTCACTGGACTTTTTAGAGATCCAACTTAACAGGAGATGCATGGTACTCCAGAAATGCTATTTCTCTCCATTCACTATAAAGGCAGAAGAGATGGTTAATCCAGATGTAGAGAGCAACATTGCAGATGGCTGTGTTTGATCAGATGAATTGACCAAAATACTTGTACAGGAGCTTCAGAGAACAAATGCCCAAAAGATGTGTGCTAAGTTAAATGGAGGCTTGATTCAAAAGCCTGTTAAAGTCTCTAGTCATCCTTTATTATCTCTGAAAATGTCTATCCTTAAGTCAGTCAAAGCAGAAATGGGGATTTGTTAGTGTTTGTTATTTTCTACCTGTTTTCTAATTGTGCTTTTTTGTCTCCCTTGCGTGCAGAGCCCTCTTCCTGTTTAGCTCATTGCTGTGCACATGTGTATCCATGCGTGTGTACTTGTATGTACAGGCAGCACTGGCTCAAAGCCTCCTCAGAGTTGTGGACAGAATTGATTTCTTATGCTCCATGGATGGAGCAGCAAGAAGGGTTAGAGGTCAGGCCAGAACAGAAGGGGAGCTGGTGACAAGTAGCAGGGGAAAAGGCTTCCCTTTCCTTTCTCAGGTGTAAGTAAAGGTGCACCTTTATGCTTTCCTCAGTGGCAGCAACCGCCTGATGATCACTCTTACTGGGACTGGAGCCAGCCTGCTGAATGTGCATGTCCATGGCCTCTGTGACTATGGCCACACTAGTATTTCTAGCAGTCCTAACATACAGTCCTCTCTGTTACTCTTGGAATAAGTAAGGATATTATACCTTTTTTTAACATTGAATGGTTTTAACATTCATTTTTTTCTAGATCAGAAGATTTAACACTAAAAATCAGACTGTCTACTTAGGTGCCTGTGATGATGGCCACAGGTCCACATGTCTAAATTCTACCAAGGAGAAGTGCACTGGCTGCGTATTACTCAGGGCTACCTGGTCATAGAAACTCCTAAGTTGTCATTTTAGACCACAGAGTTCCCAGGACGTCTAAATATAGATTTGCTCTCATGTTCGGAGATGTCCCATTCTCAGCTGGGTATATCCCCCCACCTCTCCTTCCAGAGCTGCCCTGCTCTCCGGAGAGCAGAGCAGTTCGGGCAGACAGTGCAGAGACTTCAGACAGTCCGCATGGCGTTTGGGATGGATCTCCCAGACTGCCTGAAGCGGAGTCTACTGAAAAGTAGCAAACATTTCCATGATTCTGGCTTTCAGTTTTCAAGCTGTAATGAAATCCTTTTAGTATGAATGTGCTATAAAGCCCTATGATCTATTTTAGCTGGATTACCAGAGGCAGTTTTTTAAGAACTGCACTGCCAACCATGAAAACCCATCTCAGGTTACATCAAGGATATCAACAGTGTATGAATGTGAACCTTTAGGTTAGCATCATTAGAAATAATAAGTAAACAAACAAAGTTATGTTATTCTTAGTGGGCTTAGAATATCTTTCAATTATTAAATATATGCCAGTATGTTATTTACAAATATCCAACAGTGATTTTTTAGGAAACCTGCCCTCCAGTTAGAAGTAAAATGCTTTTTCCATATTTTTTTAATGTTAAAAAATAAAGATGACAAGAGAAAACTGGTTGAAGAACTCCAGGCTGTGCCTTTCCCTGCACAGCTTGAACTCTCCCTGTATTTATCTGAAGCAGATGTTCCAGGCAGGATGCATGCTGCAGCCAGAGGTGAGGACGGAGGTGTACAGAACTTGAATACATTTCAGTACAGCTCCCACATCCTGTTTACACATAGCTGCTGGCCTGAGAACAACACAGGGGAAAAAAAAGGAAGGGGGGGGGTGTGGGGTGATAGGAAGGAACGGTTGATTGGAGTCGTGATACTAACATCACTGCTAGGCGTACATATTGAGAGTGCTGTAGATTTGTGGTTCTCTTTGCATCTACCATCGCCAGCCACATTTTCCCTGCTACTTTGGCAGGCGTTGACAGGCATGCTGTCTTCTGTGACAGGGGCGGGAGGAGGAAGAGAGGGAGCAATTCATTTAAAAAAAAAAAGCCAGCTCACCTGCAGAGAAACTATACTTTCTCTTCTATTCACCAATGCTACCAGACTCAAGAAAAAACACGGCTGGAATTCACTGAACCAACTTTTCTGTCTTATTAAAATCATGGACTGATTTTTAATAGTAGAAAGGCACTTACTGAATCACTGGTGGGCAATGAGAAATACTAATAATGCTAAGCCCCATTTAAACAGTCATTCTGCTGGAGGATAGATTTTTTTCAGGCAAGATACTTACTGGCGATTTGATTTCTGTACACACAGAGCAGTGAAAGGCCCACTTTTCTGTGGACTGGACATGCATTTTCATTTCATGCCTCATTCCCAACTTACTACACCTATACCGCATCATCCACATGTATTCCTGTTTAATGCTAGGGACATAAGGAAGAGGCGTATATATACTTTCTATGGTTTGTTTTTTTTTTACATTTAAACAAGATCACTAAGGGACCAGCTTTTCCTTGTCAAAGATTCATAAGCTGCTAATGGCAAAATTCCTGGGAGGCAGAAATGGAAGAAGCAGTTTTTCAAGGTTGTTTTTCACAAAGTTCACAACAGGCTGGGAACACTATGTATCTGTTAGTTGTCCCTGTAATATTATATTCTGCAGAGACTGGCTACTGGCTTCACATCTACATGGTCATGCACACACATACAACATGGGGTAGTTTGAAGGACATGTACTTTCTTGTGCTTAAATGGTATGAATTTATCAACACCAGAGATTGACTGATGTCTCATCAGCTCATATTTTAAAATGCTTGAGAGGCAGAATGTATGCAAGACACGTTTAATGCCAGAAATAATTAACTAATTTGTTTTACTAGGACAATACAAAAGAAAGTCAAAACTTATAAAAAACTCTGGAAATCTATATTATTGTAGGTTATTATAATCTATTTATTTTATCTCCTACTAATTAGAATGTAAAAATACTAAAATCACAACATGAAAGTTTCTATTCTCTCAGCCCAGACCATATTGACTTCTTTACCACTGCTTCCCCCCCCCCCAGCCCCACTCCAAAAGGAAAGGAACCATCTTAGTGCTCAAGACTCCTCTTTTCTATGGATCAAGTTCCAGTAGGAGACAGAAACTTCTAAAGTATGCGCTGAGATAAGCTACATTTCCCTGGATGCCTTGCTTTTCTTTACCCTATTATATTGGGATTATTTTGTTATCCAAGCAACTACCATGGTATTAGGCTTTGATTTTCTTATTTCAAATCATCTAAAAGACCAGAAATTTGGAATCAAATTGGAAGATAGAAGGCAAACTTAAATTCTGCTTTATTCTCAAGCCTTTCTTCTAAGCTTCAATCTATTTAGTACTTGAAACTCAATCTTCAGATAAGGAACAGCAGTCAATTTCTTCGTTGCTTCCCATTTGTTTTTCTATAAGACAGCCTATCGAGTTCCTTTTTCCCTGAAAAGACTATAAAAAAAAGATGAATTAAGACCTTACTGTATTATTACTAGTAATCCCAGCTCACATTTACATAGCTTTGTAATTACACTGTTTGTTAAAAGCTTTTCAAGCTGCTAAAAAGCATCCATCTTAAGGTCAGGCAGAGGCTGCCTGAAAACTGTTTAATTTTCTGTTACAAAAAGGTTTAGAACAGGGTGAAGCACTGTAACTGGAAATACAGACACTATTTGGGGAAAAAGGCTATTTTATCTTTCCTAATATTTTCTATTTCCATATCTTTTACAGTATTTCATTGAAGAATCTGGTTTTTTGCATCAGTTTTATGGTGCTGTCTTCTACCTTCTGGCATAAAACTCAGTGTTAGTGTTAACGAAAACTAAGAAGTCCTCAAAGAAAAAATGTTACCGGGCTTACTGGTAGACAAACAGCAATATACCATTTTCTGACTTAAGCCTTTGGCCTTCAATCAGAGGGTATGCTTTGCAGCTTCGTGGATTACTATTGCCACCTGGATATATTCTCAGGATGGTCCCTAAGACAAAGACCTTATGAACGACAACATAATATCAAAGATGTGTAGCGAATGAAGAATGACAATCATTTTAGTGGTATAACACTAACATCCTTTCCTAGTCGAAAAGACACTAGGAAATGAAAAAGCACTAGGGAGACAGCATGAGTATCAGCTCAGTGTTATAACACAGGTATGAGTTTTAAACCAGACTCCGCTTCTATTCATTTTTTACTTGTATTTCCAAAAAGGGTAAGATCATTTAAGATAAGATACTTACTTAAAGATATGAAAGATAGCGTTCTACCTGTTAGTAAGAAAAGAAACTCAGTTAGGCAGCGTGAATATTGCATATGGACATTTTATAATGGTTTCCAGCAACTGAACATCCAGAGCAATCCTCCTTATTTGGAACAAAACAATGAATCATAGCAAGATCAGTATACAACACGTGTGGTCTGCAATCAGGAAGGATTTCTATATAATTTGCTTATGATAAGTAGAGAAGATATTAATGGCAAGATACCAATTTTTTTTGCTGTTTCCCACTTCTATATTGCATGTCCAGATGTCCTAGTTTACCAAGTAAAGGTGGAAAGAATTTCAGAATTGGCTTCTAACTATTACTGTTACCATTTTTATCCTTATCTATTTGTACTGTAATCACGCACAATGGTCAGGATTGGTACCTGACTGTGCTGACAGTTGTGTGATATATGAGATGGCTCACTTTTTGTTCCAAGAACCCTGTTGTCCCATGGTTGGAATGGGCACTGAAAAGATTCAGTAATCACCGTATCTTGATAATTTTGAGAAAGCTTTTTGATTCTAAGTAAATTCCTTTGTGTTTTGCATTATAGGAAAGAACCTTAATATTAATATATACCCGAGGATATCTTTTTCCTCTTTGTATTATTCATCTTGCTTCACCTCAGCTGTCTAAACAATTTCTTGTCCTTGGTTTTATATCCAAGCTGATGCCTGACCTGCCACCAAATCTCTGTTATCTCAAATTTTTGTGTCCCTTATTATCAATATATGTAATCAGCTGCAGTATTTTACTGTAACCTTCTTTCTCTTTGAGACTGAGTATTAGTTTGTTTTTTTTTTTAATATATAAAAACACTTTCAGTCCCTTTTCTTGATCATGATCATTTTTTCCTTTGTCACTGAAGAGAGCTCCAGGGCTTCGTGTCTGAAGTCTTTCATTTCTCATACAAAATATAAAATGTGAAAGGGATGAGGGAAAGTTATACTGCTAGCTTATGCAAAGAGCGGATGAAATCTTGAATGAGTCAAACATCGAGCTGAAGATGGTTTTGTCTGCAGGGTCTGACTGGGCTGTGCTTACAGCCAGCAGACAGTGTATATCCACAAGAAGAGGTGTATCTGGAAAGTCTATGGTAACCTGAACTATCTGAATCACCTTGATCAGTAGCCTTGCTTAAGCACAGGATAAATTATGTGAAATAGCTTAAATTTATATTTAAGATGTACAATAAATACTTCAGATTCCAGAATTTTTGAATACTCTCTTTGTAAAACCAAAACCAACTGATTGGCAATTAGAGAAAATAATAATGTTTTTACCAAGCTGAAATATATCCATGAATGTTTCATGGATAAATACTAGCTAATTATTAACTCTCACATATCAATATAAACTTGTTCAGAGTGAGGTTCCTGTGTAGCTGATAACGCCACTGAGGTGGAATATAAACATTTCAGTAGTCCAAATGCCCACGAAAGCAGTAGAAAATTGGAGGCGACTGACCCCTTGCCCATTGCCACCCATTTCCTGGGTAGGCTGAGGAATTCTTTTGCTCTTTCTTGAGTAGCTGAGATGATGAGACTGAACAGGGATAGCTATCAATTTGGTGGAGGATTAGTTACAAATTATGTAGAAAACATTAAAAGCATTTGTCATTCATACCAGTCTGCAATAATACTGAATACTGTTCATTCTCATGAAGGGGATAAATGCTTCAATACTGCTTAATGTTCAGTTTGCAGTCATTATTCTGGAATGGGAATAACTCAGAAATACAATTATGAATCTACCGTGTCTGATGACAGTTTTAATTCCATTAATAGCGAACTTGGCCACTGTGAGAATTTCTTATTCTTACTGCACTTTTGCTGCAGTGATATCTATAGACAGTGCATTTGACTCAGTTTAAGTTATGAGCAATACATTATTCATATTGCTCACACGCTCTGCTTGGGAACTTTACTTGTAGACTTAATTTCATGGTTAGTGACTTCATTGTGAGAACAGTAAGGACAGATAGACAAAAGACAGAATAATTTCAGTTTGTTTAGCCTTGAAGAGCATTGTAAAATATAAAGCAAGGAAAGTTAGCAAATCCAGTGCTGCCAATAGAAGATTACAAGCCATATCGCTGTCTGCAAAGTTTTCATGTTTGATCATCTTGTGATTTTTTAGTGCAGAAAAGACAGGTTATACTCTCAAACTAAAAAGAGCTGCCACTATATTATTAATTCTGATGAGTGCCCAGTATTTGCACTTTCTAAAACCAGAAGGAGGGTATGATCTCAAAAGATCACCTATTAGTACCCCATTTTTTGCTATTTCACTTCCAATCTTCTGTCCCAAGTGCAGAATAACTAAATTTAGCTGGTCACTTACCTTTGTTAATGACATTTTGATCTAAGTGCCAGGAGCTGCCTTCTCTTCTTGCCTGGTAAGATAAACACATCCTTGAAAATATTTTAAGGTAAAACTATTAATAGAGCATATTATACTTACTATGCCAAGTCTTGCACACAAACCTATCAATTAGCCAACTGAAACCAACTACAGGTGCCTGCGAAAGAAATAAATGCATAAAGTTTAAATGCACCATTAAAGGTAAAGCTAAGGATATTGACCAACCAGGTACAGTTACATGCATGATAACAACATTTTAGAGATTTATTTTAGTAGATTATTTTTAGAAAATTACAATAATTGCAATGCATCAGTGACTATGCATTTTTAACAATACCGGTCTTAGTAATATTTTAAAACATGGAAAAAACTGTCATAGCTAATGGCATTGGATTACTTAGTTTTTTATTTAGGAAAGAAAAAGCTGTCAGTGGCCTTTACAGAGTTTGCATGGTAGGAAAGAGGAAAGTAAAAACCTTCTGCAGTGGAAAACTAAAATATCATGAAGCGGTCTGCTTTATATTTATGATTTAAAGGAGATTACTCTGTGTCACATCAACCAAACTGTCTAACGGGAGTTTATTTTAGGGAGCATAGAGATTAGTATTATTCAAAAAACATCTGCTAATTGGGGAACGGTACATGAAGGTATCAGCCTCCTCTTATGTGTTCTGCAGTGCAGTTTTCCATTTTCTGTCCTCAGCACGTTCCACAGTATCTGCACATTCAGAGGGTACTCAGCCATGTTAGCCTTTGACATACAACTGAACTTGTCTTCAGAAGGTGTTCATCTGCACTACACACACAACTATCTAAATCTGTAACATCCATGTCTATCTATCTGTATCTGCATCTGTATTTGTATCTGTATCTAATCTATCATAGCTTTCCTTTAGCCACCTTACTTAGTTTTACTGATGAGCTGACTCATTAGGGTGGTATCAGGGTGATGTGTACAAGACAGACCTTAGGAGTGATGAAACAGGGCAAAGGGAGGCCCATCTCCAGGGTGTGTACGCAAATGCCCACAGCCAGGGAAAAAGGCGGGAGGAACTAGACCTCTGCTCGTGGTCACCAAATTACATCATCACTGGGATAACTGTGGTGGGACAGCTCACATGGCTGCAAGGTTGTGATGGATGGATACACAATATTCAGTACAAAGAGACAGGGAAGACAATGGGAGTGTCACCCTTTAAGTGAAGTAGGAACTTGGATGTATGGAGCTCCTCTATGAGATGGATGACAATCCGGTTGAGAGCTTATGGGTCAGGGTCAAAGGAGAGGCCAGCAAAGATGACGCTGTGGTGTAGTTGTGTTACAGACTACCTCTTTAGGATGAGGAAGTAGATGAAGCCTTGTTTAAACAACTCAGGAAGTCTCTGTATCACAGATCCTCGTTCTTATGGGACCCTTTGCTTTCCCTGTTATCTGCCGGAAGGGCAACAAGGCAGGATGTAAGCAGGTACAGGTACTAGATGAGCCAACCAGGGATGACACACAGCTGCATCTGCTATTCACTAACAAGGCAGAACTGGTTAGTGTGTAATAATCAGTGATAGCCTTGGCTGTAGAGACCATGAAATAGGAGTTCAAGATCCAGAGGAAGGAGAGTAGCAGATTACAAACGCTGAACTTCAGGAGATCAGATTTAAGCTTATTCTGGAAACTGGTAGATGGGATCCCATGGGAAGGAGCTTCAAAGAGCAAAGGACTCAGAAAAGTCTGCAGATCCTTAATGACAGTATCCTCCATGTACAGGAATGGTCCATCCCAATACACAGGAAGGCAAGTAGATGTACCAGGAGACCAGCTTGTCTAAGCAGAAAACTTATGAAGGAGCTCCAGTGCAAAAAGGAGCTGAAACTCAAATGGAGATGTCAAAGGGATGTCAAAGGGAAACAAGAGTAGCCTTTACCACTACATTAGTAGTAAAAGACTGAACAAGGAAAATGTGGTCTTGATAAGTGGATGACTGGATGGGTAAAAAATTGGTTAAATAATCAGGCTTTGAAGAAAGTGGATAATAGACCTACCCTGCCTGGATGCTGATGATGAGTACGGCAAGGGTCTGTTCTGGACCTGACCTGTTTCGTATCTTTTTCGAGGATTTGCCAGAGGTGATGGAGTACATGCTTACTGAGTTTGCAAATGACACCAAACTGAGAGGACCAGTCAATAAAGTCTAGGGCAAAGCTGCCATCCAGAGAGACGTAGACAAATGGAGGAATGGGCTGACAGGAACCTTCTGAAACTCAGCAAGGACAAATGCAAAGTCCTGCATCTGGAAACAAATGAACTCCTGCAGCAATATAGGCTAGGGACTGACTAGCTGAGGAGCATCTCTGCAGGAGAGGATTTGCGGGTCTTGGTAGCAAGGTGGACATGAGCTAGTAGTGTGCCCAAAGGAGCAGCAAAGGAGATCAATAATATTCTGGGTTGTATCACCAGGAACATAGACAGTAGATCAAGGGAAGTGAAAGAAGTCCTTGACTTGGCACTCATGGGACCTCATCTAAATACTAAGTGCAGTTTTGGGCCCCCCAATATGGAAAAGATGCAGTCTCCACCCTTGGAGGTTTTGAATACCTGTCTGAATAAAGCCCTGAATAACCTGATCTGACCTCAAAGCTGAGCCTACTTTGAGAAGGATGTTGGACTAGAGACCTCCTGAGGTCCCTTCCAACTTGAATTATCCTCTAGTACTATGATTAGGAGGGGCAGAAAGACAAGGCTGGGAAAGAGAAAGAAGAGGGTTCAGACTCAGAAGAAATGCACCCTCATTTCATGATTCTGCCTCCTAACATCTGCACCCTAAAAGAAAAAGTGCAGAAGTGACTTCCCCAGCTAGGTAAGCACACGAGACAATCTCTCTGCAAAACAACTGCGAACCTGAAACATCGCGGTACTGAGGAGCACAGGGAAGTTCAGCCACAATCCCTACACTAGCAAAAGGGAAATGGGTAGAAGTAAAAGCCAGCTACAGCTTTCCACCTTAGGAAGGTGCAAATAGTCATTAGGAAAGCATTTCTTCCTCAGACATTTGCATATTAACACCTTGATGACACCAAATCTGTCTTTCCTATAAAGAAAACTCAAACGGTTCCAAAATGCAATTTATTTTTGACATTCTGTTTTATTTTTATTTTAGGCTATCCCTGGGACTATACTGTCTAACAGTTTTCCCTTAATTTGTCTCTCTCTCAGTTTTGCAGAATGACTAATATGAACCCAGAGGCATCTGGCATAATTCTACCAAATATAGCCTACTGATGGGATGGGAGAAAGAGATGCAGTGTGTTTCTATATCTCAGACTTTCTGGAGACAGAGTTTCAGGTTTATTTAGCCCTTGAAAGCAAACAGTGAGAGGAATGAGTAAGTGGAATCTCAAATTTTTACAGAGATAAATGTTCCCTAATATTAGAAGCTCTGCTGTTACCTCAGCCATATATCAGAGGACATACTACATCCTTGTTTGAAAAAAATTCTACAGCCTAGGTTCAATGGCATAAAATAGAATAGATAAAAAGAGTAGCAGAAGGTAATGCTTTGTCAGCCATGTGATGTTATGAACAATATAGTTGCTTGTAAGTCATCTGCGTATTTACAGCAGTTTTCCCTGTGAGAAGGGCTATTGGTAAATGCTACTAATAAAACCTTACAATAACAGTAATAATATCTTTCATTTTTAATAGTGTCTTTGATCCTGAAGGGGCAGCTAGTTTACTACATGTTTTCCAATTAAAAAGGGCATTCATGTTTTATGGCCTTCATCCTATTCATCCTGCTTACTGGCTGTTTAAGGAGAAGGAATAAACCTTTAGCTCTGGAAAACCTAAGACTACTTTGCATTTCTATATTCCCTCCTCATTGCAGGGTCCCTGCAGGCTGTTGACACAGAGTGCTGTAGGGTGACTCCGTTTATCTCCAGTCATTGGTATGATATGACATGGTATTATGCCTCCTAATGTTTGTATTATATTCTATCCTTTTATATTAAGACCTCCAGACAAGTAATCACACTCCATTGTGCTAGATGCTGTATAGAGATTTATCAGAAAAGCCAGTCCACAGTCCAGAGAGTCTATAGCCTAAACCAGACAGGGCACTGGAAAATGTAGACATTTGATCCAGTGAGGGCCTCAAACAGAGGAACAGACTTTAAACAACTTACCAAATTCATACAGGAAGTCTGCGGAAGAATAGGGAACAAATAATCTCTGGGCTCAGTTCTGCTTTCACACAGGATAAATTTGGAAAAGTTCAATTCTGTACTTGGGTCATGAACCAACAGAAAGTAAAACATTGGGGTAGACTCCCTGAATGTCAGGATCATCCGAGGTTTATAAATGCTTAGATTTAGACCAGAATATTCTAGACTATAGCAATCCATTTACTAAAATCAAAATCAAAAGAGGAATCAAAAGATTTTTGCCTTGAGTTGAATCTTACCTCTAGATAGTAGTTTCTTGTCAGGCTGAAGTCTATCCAGTAACTATAATATTTTTATGGGAATAGCTCTTCAAATTAAACACTATTTCTTACCTTTTTTTTAGATTGTTCAGCAAGATTTTAGACAAGTATGAATAAGGACTTACATAGCCTTCTTTAGACCATGTTGCACTGCAAGCTTTACTGCAGCCCTCACACAGAGGAGGAGCTCCTTATGGAAATGTCTCAGCTTCCCCTTCTGTAGTACCAGGGAGGTGTGGTAGGTCACAGAGGGAGTGAAACAGTGACACCCCTTGAGACTTCACTGCGCCCCTTGTCCAAAAGTGATACTGCTTGAGTCTGGGGTTTAGTTTCTTGGTTTCAGCATCATGAAAGATTCAAACACTATGGCACACGTCTGTTCACAAGGAGACCATAACAAAAGTGCATTAAAATGGTATATCTCTGCCCAGTGGTGATTCTGTCAAACAAGTAACAGCTTGAAGAAGGTCAGGAGGGGGGTTCTAAAACAAGACTGACTTTTTAACTATGACATGTATTTAGAAACAAATGGCCTGATTCTCTTGATTAGGCCTTTTGGGGCCCTTGAAGGAGTGGGAGTTTCTTGCTTTTGGGCTGATATGATAGTAGAATTAGACTGGTCAGGTGTCTCAGTTGTTATGGTCCATGTAGATTTTTAGATCAGCCAGAAATTAATAGAGCAGATGCCACCCCAAGATGACTCACTTCTCTAAACCATAACACCACTGCTGCAGAAGGGCATTGTGCTAAGCCAACGCCACTATGTTTGGGTAATTCTTCATGCAAAGAAAAGCCCCAAATTTTTCTCTTGGAATCAGCCTTATGACCCTTGCAGCCTGAAGAAAGGCAGAAGATACATACCATAGACTAGGATCAGATCCCTATATAGATTGAATGTCCAGCAGTTTGAATGCTTATCCAGATCTTGTCCACAGTACCTCTGCTTCCCGACCTTAGAAATCATTTAGGCAAACTTACACTTCCTGCAGCATTCTGGTGTTGGACTGGAAGAGGAATATGAAAAAGGAAGAGATTTAAAATAAATTGGACAGATGTTTTAATCAATTTCAAATGTTAATGAGTTCTGATATTGAATTTCAACATAGCTATTAATATTAGTTCAAAACTCTTCCCAGTGGTGCATGAACACCTCTCATATGTGTGCAGAAAAAGTTTTTGTTTGCCAGTTTTTCTATTATCTTGGCCTTTGGAATACCAAGTTATACCTTCTCAAATATTCATGAGAAATGTGTGTGTGTCTATATGTATATATATATAGATACTGTAGTGGACTTCCTTTTAGATCAGACTTAATACTTGCTCCATCCAAATGAAAACAATCTTAAGTCTTAAGAAGCTTTTGAATTCTTCGAAAGTGGAGGGATTTATAAATCCACAGCTGGAACAAAATGAATTGCAAACCTTAAAAGACAGATTATGTTTCCAAAACATGAGGACAAGTATGACCTTACTGTAAAACTATGTGTTTTAGCCTATGGGTAAAAGTGGTACATGAGGGGATTATTTATGTTTAGGTGTGTAAATAAATAGTAAGCCTTTGGACACCCTTCTCATATTTCCAGTGGAGCCTGCCAGCAGTCTTTTATTTCTGTTATGGCTTCAGGACAATAAGACCAGGAACATGGCTAAATTAGATGTTGCAAATGCCAAAGTGTCTGTGGCACCTCTCACCTTCACATCTAAGGGGCTTGATTCAGTTGAACATGTGCTTTACTTAAATGTAGTGATAGTACCATGACACTCTGGTACGCTGCTCCCAGACTAAACCATTGCTCTATGTAAAGGTAGCAGAACTGGGTCCTTGGTATTGTATCTATCTGATCATGAGAGAATTCTCATCCTATACCAGTCATGACTGTAGAATGGAAGTAATTCTAGGGAAATTGACTGCATTTGAACAAATACTTTGCTTTGTTTTATTTGGCTGTAGAAGGAGTAAAATTATGTTGGTCATACAGTGAAACACTTAGTAGATTTTGTAGAGGCAAAATACTTCTGAAATAATTGAAGGTGAGCTGTAAAGACAATCAATCATCAGAAAGTCATATTCTTTTAATGTTTAACTTGTCCAAATCCCTGCTCTTTCTGAAGTATTGTTCCATTACTTCGAAAATGTTAGAACAATAACAACAAAAAGTCCCACGCTATTATATCCTCTGAAATGACCATAACCAATCATAGGCCATCATCGTTTTAGTGTCTTCAATGATTAATATTTTTTTACACATGGACAAGATTAACACAGTCTGATATATTTATAATCTTTGTACTTAGCCTGGAAGCTCCCTGCCTGATTGAAAATGCCTGCTCTGGACCGTCAACCCTGTACTGTATCCTGCATAGTACTCTGCTGTAGTCCAAGTTTAGGCAGAGTGCCATAAAAATTCCACCTTAATCTTCTATGAAGTTAGATGTGATAACATACAAGCACTCAGATGCTTCAGTAGCCATCCTTTTGCATAATACTCCACTAACTCATCCAGCAATTAGGAGTTTTGGGCTTTCTTCGAGCAGAGAATGCTTGAATCTGTATCTTTCACATGTTAGTGAAGTGCTCAGGCCATGAGGTATTCTGGTTAACTTGTTCTCCACCCTTTCTCTTGAAGTGCAGCCAGAAATGCTAGCATCGTGGGCCAGAAGGAGTACAGCCAAGAAGAAACCTGACTCTAGCTTAAGGTTCAGACAGTTGGTTAGAAAGGGAAAAAACCCAGGGATGCCAGACACGCCTCCCTAATATGTATGCACATTATATAACCGTTAAAACAGTCCTGGGAGCAGAGTTAAGATCCAGAAAGTCTATTATTATTAAGCACCCACCTGAGAAGATGGCTAAATATGTATTGTCTTTTTCTGCTTGTAGTAGCCCTGAGAAATATAGCTTCAATGAATCTTCATCTGTCCTTTCTCAAGTCTATGGGTAAGATCATTGCAACATTCATTGCCTTCCTCTTTTTCTTTTAATTAGCACTTGATTCCTGTTAAGGCCTTTTGAACATGGTCCCATGTGCCTTGTTGCCAAGCAGATTATCACCTTGTAGCTATTGTGTATTTGGAAGGAAGTTTTCTGGGGCTATTTATTAAGGAAGTACACCACCACTCATATTTTAAAATGGATTAGGAAATGGAGGTACAGAAGAGCAAAATGACTTGCCTTAGATCAAAAAAACAGAGATAGAGCCAGCAGGATGCTCCCATGTTTCTGGCACCCAGCTCAGTGCCCGGTGTGGCATATATATCATATTTTCTTTCCTGGATATATTTTCTTGTTTGAAATACATAAATTCCCAAAACCTCTGCTTAGACAAAGTCTACCCCTTCATGCAATTAGGCAAGCTATTAATGTTGTGCCTCAAGAACAGTGCTTCATAGTGCTCCTGTTCCCACTGATGTGCCTTTTCCAACAAGAAACGCAAGCATTATTTGACCTGAAAAGAGTTTTGAGAGTTTAACCATAAAAAGCAATAGAAATCTCTGTTTACGGGATAATTCTGAGTGGCCTGATGGTAAACAAAATAACTGGTGATTTCAATTTTTAATAGTTCTTTAGACTGGACTTTTACACAGACTTTTAGAATATAGACTATATACAAGCATACATATAGATGTAGGTATACATATAGATGTGTGTATATATTATATAGATGTGTGTATATATTATATAGATGTGTATATATATCTGTATATATGTATGGGCAAATTCTGCTTTTCATAACTGAACAATATTGCCACTGAATAGCATAGAATGTGGCTCTGTTTGAGAATACCATTCCGTATGGAAGAAGTTAAATCCTTTCTGAAGTGCAGAATATCATCTTGGACCTCCTTCAGCTTTACTGTATATGCAATCAATAATTCAAGATTCAGAAAATAGAAACAAAGAAGAGGAAGCTCACCAAACATGGTTTTGCTTGAGAAACACTGAGAAAAATCTCCCTAAGGTATTACTAACATTGAAAGATGATGGAAATTCTTGACCTTTCAGCAGTCAAGATTACGGTTAGGCTATACTGTATATGATATGATCTCTTAGTGGGGCATCTTTTTAAGGGTCAGCTGCTCAACGAAAAGGTTAATGTTTACTGGCATGTACAAAATGGGCCCTGCAAAACTTCAGCCAACTGGAAACCCTTGTCAGTTGGAAGTCTAATTAGATTAATTCAGCTTAATTATGTATACTATTTAATAACAGTTACACAAAGGCTAACTAATATACTTTAAAATCCTAGTCTCAAAATTATTCTCAGCCTTAAGTAGTCTATGTCATAGGTACCAGTTTGAATATTGCTCAGTTTCCATAGAATATATTAATATTACTACATTATGCCAAAACAGCCTTGTCTAGCATGTGAAATATGATGTGTCAAATGTTTATTTCAGTTTTTGAACCAAAGTGAATAGTTGCTATAGCAATTGTTACATCACAGATTATTTGGCATACTCTAATGATTCAGAACAATAATGGCTGAGGTTTTAAACATTTTTGTCACCTGTGTAGTAAAAGCAGGGCATATTCCTGAAAACTTGAAAACTACAGTCTTCCTGCTGACACATGGTTTGAAATTGAATTCTGGAATGACAGAAGATTTTCTGTACTATTTTCAAATTGAGCTGAGAAAAAAGAAATCATACAGCAAGAAAGAATCAAATGCATTTAAGATGTATAATTAAGTTTTCTAAGCTGTTCGTTACAGCTGTGTGAAAAAACAGTTCTCAGTTCAACAGCGGATGCGTGAGCTCTTCCCAGAACATTGCTACATTACAGATGCATGACTCTGAAGTGGCCCAATGCAAACAAAATGTATAGCAACCTTCTGATTTGCTCTGTGTTGTGCCTCACACCTTTGACTGGTGTCATTTTTCTTTCTAGTACACTGGATTTAGGTAGAGCTTACTGGGAAAACTACTGTGTTTTGCCAATGATAGTTCAGGACCAGAAAGGGGAATCCTCACTAATCACTTGTGCATAAACTAGCTAACTGCTGTGTTCAGTATCGAACCAGAGAGGGATCTGGATCATAAACTTAAAATATAGTACTGGACTCCTGTCAGAAGCTTCCTCATCTTTTGTCTTCACTTTTCCCATGGATCTTAACAACTAAATTTTATTGGTAGAAACCTGGCATTAACAAATTTAAATTTACATGGGCAACTATTCACAAAAGAAGCTCTGTTACCTGTGTAGGAAAAGACAATGCTTCACAGAGCATTTCCAAGGATTTTGGCACAAGTGGAGGCTGATGAGCCAGATGAGGCTCTGACCTGTACTTCTGAGATGTACTTCAGACCATGAGGGAGTGGAGGGACACTGTAGAACAAAACATAACTTTGCAGTTATCACACAAGATAGTTGAGGGGTATCGGTTCAATCCAAGCAGACTGTCAAAAAAACATATGTCTTCAATTATTTTTATTTCTATACTATATTCAATTGACTAAATTATATATTTCATGTTATGTGTGCATGGAGGGAGAAAGCTTTTTCCATTTTTCCATTGTTTCCATTTAAAATTAAATTAAAATTTACTTGTTCTCTGGAAACATGCATGATAATACAAATAAAATGCAGCAGAGAAGACTGCAAGAAGTGAAAGTAACGAATTCTCATGAATAGATGAATCTCCTTGTTTCCTCCCTTTCCAGTTCTTGTTTGGTTGATTAATTTCTGTTCCTTGGAAAATTCGTTACAACATGACCATGAATCTGATCAATGTATTCAGGTCACAGGAAATAACAGAGGAAAAGATTGAAAGTGATTTCTTGACTAAAAGAGCTATTTTTCTACCACCCCTCCCCAGATATCTTGCCTTCAGCCCATCCTAATTCAATTAGGAATAGTAGTAGGAATGTCTCAAATTACTGTAATTGCTGCAGCAAAAAGGGAGGAAGATGATAGAAACGTACATACCCCTGACCTATGTGGGACTTATGCAAAATAATTCAATTACATGTTATAAAAATAACTGTTACCTATACTACTATGTAGTGGTGATAGCTATGTGGGAAATGGCATTTATAAAGCGCCTTTGACCACTTCACCTGAACCCAGATCACTAATCTGTCTGGCCTGAGACAATTTCCAACACTCCCAATCTGTCAACAGTTCCAAACAGCTGCCATTTCAAAACTAAAGCTAGCCTTTCAGACAGATGTCGTCTTCTTTCCCTCAAGATGTGGCATTATTCTTTTCTTTGCTCCTCCTCTCATAAATTCCACTGATGTGATGTGGGATCAGTAACTGGTCCTTGAAAAGGTGACTGAAGAAGTGGCAGATCCAGTAGCTGATAAACCATCTTAACCCGAGATGACAAAAGATTATTCACACTCATGATCCAGAACTCCAGATTCTAAAGAAATATGGGAATCATTTCTGCCTGAAAAAAAGAGTGAAACATTATACTCAGAAGTGCAAAAAGGGTACATAAAATCTACTTTTTACTTTTTTTCCCCAGAGATTTTTGTTTATATGCTTATGAAAGTTCTGTGGGATGACATTCTATCTTTATTGTAACACTGCAGTCAGTGGAATTTAAATTAAATTTATATGTGAGGAGAAGTGATGACAGGGGACTGTTTGAGTGGGGAAAGGACAAGACACTCCGTTGGTCCCATTTGCTCCAAATTTCCACCAACAAAATTTCCATAATTTTTAATACAGCCAGGATTATATCTGTGGGAGTCACCTGGGAGTAAAACAAGATCATCCATAGGTACAGGGTATAAGGAGGTTGTGTGAATGTGGACTTCCTTCTCAAAGCAAAAGGATTTATACTTATTGAAGGCTGCTTCCCTCTGGTTGAGTTCCTCCAGCACATCTCCCTTGAAGCGGGAGAAAGCTCTTGCAGCTTTTACAACGGTATAATTAGCTTTAGTACAGCTCTCTGCTGTCACTGCCAAACTGTTTCTAGGTGTGGAACTAGCTAGTTAAATACTTCTGTATCATGGTACCCTGTATAACTCAGACATACCCTGCAACACAATGTCCAGAACAATGGTTGACATCTTATGCTCTTATATCTGCCTATAGCATGCTGTTACAGAGGATAAATGTATGTACATGCAACAGAAGAGTTTAAACGCCTGTAGAGACTCAATAGCAAAAATTTAAGGTTTTTTCATTAAGCAGATTTTTATTTTCTTCCAATTGTCGGGCATTTTTAACTTGAGGTAAACTGGTTATCCAGTTGCAGAGAGACAAAACAGCACTACCAAGAAAACTGTTTCAAATATGCTAAAAAGTTTTAAAATTATTCCCCTTGCATTCCTGAGAAACATAGTACAAGCAACAAAGTGATGGTTGGAAGTATGGTTTTGTTTTGTATTTATTTATTTTTCTGTTACTTGAATCTTTAAGACACAAGTAATATGATCATTCCCAATGAGTGCCAGCAACAATTTTTTGTAACACCAGAAATACAGCTAGTTATAAAGACAAATGCAGCAATAGCATATTAACTGCCACAAGCTTAATCATACCAGATCTGTATAAATGGTGGATTTTGAATCTGTGCCTCACATGGCATTGTACATGGAATTCCTTTTGGAGCCAATCCTACCTACTTCTCCAATTAATTCAGATAGAGTTGCGAGTTCTCAGCACTACCGAGGCTGTTTAATAAGGGCCTAAACCCCCAGCCTTTGAAAATGGAAAAATTCACTTTGAAAAAAGAATTCTATAGAACTGGGCATTTATTATGTAAATCAATAATGTTGTCGATAAAGATCCTATAACACTCAATAGAAAATACTCTACAGAGGTTTTGAACCATCCTACAGAATTTAATAGATAAGGTGTATGGCATGCAGGAACCTCTAAAAAGAAACTATGCAAAGCATATATTCTATATCAAGGCCCCAAATATTTTATATTAGTTTGTATGGGACCTTATTAAGTGTTAATATAAATAGGACAGTTTCATTAATTCTATGTTCTACCAGGGTTTTTCATCCCCAGGAGACACTATTCAGGAAGATAAATTTTTCTTCATGAACTTTCCACTAAAGCAAACAAAAAAGACTTCAAGACTTCCCTGGAAACAATCTTTGCTCTTAAAGAGCAATAGGTGGTATCAGTTATTCCAGACCAAGTCCTTTTCTCACTTCTTAAGTTTTTTAAATAGAGCTGTTTAGAAAATGCACTCCGTGCAATCCAGATATTGTGCAAGTATGCAATTTATCTTGTTGTATTTATCTAACTAGCTGTGGATAAGAAAACATGTTTTTTCTTTTATCTGAGCACTGTTGAATGGAGCTTTTCCCTTTAACAAATGCCATTTTACTGTATTAAAAAGAGGAATTCATTATCAGTCAGTTAAGTGAAGTTACTTTAGTCCTGAGATGTCCCAGTTTCAGAAAGGTTTGGTTTATGCTTCAAGCTTTGGTAACTGGATAGTCTGTCATTGAGTGGGAAACACATTAATTCGCAAAGGAGAGTGAAACCAGAAGTGGTGAAAATTTGTCACTGCTTCTTAACACAACTGTTATGACAAAATAATAATTCTTTTTAAAAATTCTTTTGATGTTAAATTTGGTGCTGTAGCAGCTGCAGTAGAAATAGTCAAATTTCTACTGGCTAAAGTATCCCAGGACTTCATTTTCAGTATTTCAGGACTTCAAAAATACAGAAATGACTATTGTTATCTATATAGTGTGGCAAAGTTGGCAGGAGTTGTTTTTTCACGAGCAAAGTTGGTTGTTCAGAATTTGGAAGGAGCTTTATGTTCAACAGTGTTCAGTGAATCATCCTAACATGTGACTGATTTTTGAGAAGTCAAGAGCACTCAGAAATACTCCTGAGAATTTATTCTACTTTTAATTACAGAGCTGAGATTATGGGGGTTCCTAAGGAACTGGCCGGTGGAATTTCTTATGTGTGATAACCCTACATTCCCCAAAGAAGGGAAGGATGTAGAATGAGTAACAGTAAGGTATGGCGACGATAGGTCTGCAAGAAGGATTAGGATCAAAATGGAAATGGCTTTACCTTAGAAGCTTCCCAGGTGACGGGAATAAAGAGTTGAAGAAAACAGTAATCTGACACAATTTTTACACCTCTCTAAAAATATAAGCATAGTCACTGTGGATTCATGATGAAAATTTTATAATACCACAAAACCAAACAACGTAAGACCGCCTACCCGGCTGCCCTTTTTAACCTCTGGATAGACCTGATGTATGATTGATAGACACTAACTATGGAAATATTTCCCAAGGGGCAGAAAAGTAAGGTTTTCCATGGAGTTTATTGTTTTCAGAAACTATCTTGGCTCCGTAAATAGCTCTGGTTCAAGTAAATGTAGAGGATGCTCTGCAGCCATTTAGCCCTGTGCTGTAACCTGGGGAAGCTGCTGACTGGGCTGACAGCGCTCCCACACATGCCACACAGGAAAAAAAGACTCAAGGTACACAGCACAAGCCTCATGTGAGAAAAGGCTTTCAAGGGAAAAGGGAGCTCAGTGAGTTTCCCACTCTCTCCTCGGCTTTCGGAGTTGAGATTGTACCTTGGGACGTAGGTTGGACAAAGACAGTTTGGTTTTTGGTACTGATGCACTATGAGCAGGTTAAGAGGATGCCAGCACCTCAGAAGTGAGAAAACCCACATCTGCAGAGTGAGCAGAGGCATTATCTGGAAGATTTTTGACGTGGGGGCCCCTTTTACTTTAGGCATGGATGGGATTATGAAGAGGACATGCTAATGTTTGCTAAACACAACAGAGCTGCCCTGTTTGACACCACACAAACTGATGAGACTGTAAAAATTCCTCGGGGGCTTTATGGAAAATAGATCCTTGTTTTAATTCTGTTCTATGATTAGTTACTGCTTCATACTTTTTTTTACACCTTCAGGGGACACCCACTGATTTAGCTCACTAGTCTGTGCAGTTTATAAACCAGGGTTTACTTTCTGTTAGCACAGTAATACCTCAAAGCCATGTGAGAACTCAAGGCTTTATGTATTAGTGGCGCATACAGAAAGCCTATTTAGAATTTACCATGGCTCACATTGTCAAATCTTTTTTTCCTAGCATTAGATCCACCGAAACATCTGTAAGCCTGCCCTACTAAATAAAAGCGCCTGACTTTTAGAAGAGAATGAAAGCAGCTCTTGTAGATTCTGTGTTTATAGCATGTCATATGGTACAGCTTGGTCAGAATATTTCTGAAGTTAAATAATGTTTAGAGAAGTTCCAAAACAAAAATCAATCCAAGAAAAAAATTCCAAATAAAAGATTTCTGGTTTGTAAAATGTCAGCCCTGCTTCCTTTGAGTAAGGCCGATCTACAAAAAATGGCTTTGTCTGTGTAACTTTAACATAGGGGATTGATTTAATTTTCATTTTCAACCGAAATAATTACACTTGTATAGTCATGGAGGTATGGTGCTGCCTTATTTCAGGAACAATCAGTCCCGTTTGCACTGCAACTTCTGGCTATACAAGGACGTACACCCCAATACCCTGTCCCCAAGCGCTGGATTACATACTGAGATACCTCTACATCCAAGGAGGCTACTTGAATGTGTAACTGCAACCTTGTTCCAGGTATGCCACAGGTCAGCACAGGCTTTAGAAAGCCAAATATCTTGAGGGAGAGTACTTTGATCTTCCCATTCCTTGAGTACAACTCTAAGATAAACTAAAAGCAAACATCCTAGTTTAGCGTGTTTTAGTAATCTGCCCAGGAATGTGATGTTCCCTGAAAGCAAATGTATAGCTTTCTCTTTCTGTCCTTCTCTCATAAATGAATTCTCTTTTTGTTAAGCTGAATGTTATATGAAGTAGTTTTTTAAGCTACAAATTCCCAAACACTCTTCTGATTAACCCCTCTCTAAGTATAGGACACACTACTTGTGTCCAAATTCCCCAGTCAGACCACAGCTCACACAGACTTCTGTCTCTCTCCTCTAGCGGGGATCTTGGGAATTTCCATTTGTCTGAGGAAGGGTTGTTTATCATGCATGTGACTCTGGTTCTACTTCACCTCAGTCTCATGAGAGTGTTTTTAGGGGATAATGGTTAAGATCTCCATTTTCCTTAAAATGGCAAATTTCTAGCTTCTGTGATTGCAGGAAAAATTTTGAAAATGTGGAACGCTCCTCTAAACCGCAGAATCCGGAAGTCAAATAAAATACTTTCTTCCTCTTTATTTTTAAGGTTCTTATGGTTTTTTAGCCAGTTTCTTTCTTTAGTATTGTTTTTTTCTGTAGAGAAGGTGGAGGTAAGGCGATTAACTCACGTTTTTACTTATCTATTTTTTATTCTTTGAGGCTGACAAGGAGCTTTTGCTAGCCTTCTAACTGTAAGTGAAATCAGGGTTATGCTGATTTCATTATAACTGAAATAAAGGGCAACTAGTCTCCAAACAACAGCAGCTACCAGCTCCTTCCCAAAAGCAAGTAAGGTCAGTGTGCCACGATCTATCTGAACCAAAGATCCAAAGGAACTCCTTCCTTGTAGTGCTCATGGCAGTCCTAAAGAAAAGGCTGGGGTGAGACCCCAAGAGGAGACACAGCCTGACTGACAGTCTGGGTAGTGTTCGGTGGATCGGAGGAATTTGCAGTGCACGTGTCAAACCAACTATTTTCCTCTCAGTATTCCAAGAGGGGTGCAAGAGGCTTTCCTTTTCCCTCTTCTAAACGGCCCTGCAGCCTGAAGGTAAGGGTTTGATGCCGGACAACCGAGGCTGTGCATTTCTTGTTTAATTGTTAGCTCCTTGCCTGTATAATTTTAGATGTGAGTAATTGTTTTTTTCCTCCTTTCTTTTCTTTTTTTTTTCTTTCTTTCTTGCATCAGTGGAAACAAAATGTCAGAAGTATGGGAATACTGGAGCAAGTGGAAAGAGTGAAAACAGACGCTTTCCTGGAATATAATATTATGCCATGGGGGTCAGAAGCAGATGAAGCTAAACAATGACAAAAGAGAGTGCCTTTATACATACATTTCTTCTTGTTCCTTTTTGAGCCATAAAATATTTGAAGTTACTAATTTTACTGTAAAAACAATTATTTTTCTACACGCTGGGCGGCTGGATTAAGATTTAAGCTACTGTTGAATGATTGGATTCTTGCTATTATTTCTTTTATTTTAACTTTAGTGCTGTCAGTATATTCAGTGTCATTTAAGTAAAGCTCATGTTGCTCAAGAAAGATTGCAACAGACTTTGTGTTTTGTACACCCAAGAAACTACTGCTTGTAGCTAGCAGGAAAGATATGAAGGACTGAGAAGGGAACTTGCTGGTCTGTATTGAACCATACTATTTTGAATAACATGTTTCAAGAAAGTGTCATTTACACAGTTTACTAGGGACAAGAAATTCAAAAATTAAAAAGGCTTCAAATAAAAGAAGTCATCCTCAGGGAACCCACTGGGAATCGTTCATTTGAGTTCACCCAAGAAAAATTGTTTTAAAGTTATTTACAATGCCAGATCCTTGGACTACAAGTTTGAGATATTGCTTTAGCAAAAGCTTTTTTTTTTCTTATTTTTTTGAACAAGGTTCCACTTTAAAATCACAGATTTATTTTCTGTAGAAAAGAGTTCCTTGCAAGTGTAGCAGAGAAGTTAGATTTTTTTTTTATGGAGGAAAAAGGAATTAATGTGTCTGAAATGCATATTCGCTAGGCAAGTTTAGTTTTGTGTGAAGTGGTAGCTTTAAGAATCACTCCTGATTAATTGTAAAGCCTAATGAAATCAGCAGGCCTTCTCACATGTTT
Source organism: Aptenodytes patagonicus (assembly GCF_965638725.1). Taxonomy (NCBI): domain Eukaryota; kingdom Metazoa; phylum Chordata; class Aves; order Sphenisciformes; family Spheniscidae; genus Aptenodytes; species Aptenodytes patagonicus. The sequence goes on from NC_134951.1 coordinate 102,908,737, forward strand.
CAAATTAAATATATGATCAAGTGATCTGCTGGATCTGACAGACTGTACTCTTCAGTAGATCCAGAAAAACATTTTTACCTGATTTATTTTTTTTCCTAAGAATAAACGTAAAGCCTGGTGAACTGAAACATTTCATGAGTTCATTTCTGTTTTACCTTATTGTTAATGCAAAACCCAAATATTAACCAAATAAAAATGGTTTGCCCTTTTCTTCTTTTTTTTTGGGGGGGCGGCATGGAGGAAACAATTTTTTATTTAGAAATCTTCTTAATTTGTAATTCTGGCATATAAAAAAGCAGTACTTGAAGATTTAGCACTTTGGATCACAGGAACTTTTTGTCTAACATTGTCAGACGTGAAATGAAATTTTCCAGTCTGTTTGGTTCCTACAATTGTTTAGGCAACCCAAAATGGCTTTTCTGCTTCAATTTTACAGAGTAGTCAGGAAATTTGTTGTTTTTCTTTGTCCAACATTCCTTTTTATATGGAAAGTCTGTTTTTGAATATTAGGAACTTGATGTTATTTAACAGTGTTAATAATTTAAACTTCTTGGATCTTTTTCAGGTAGTTCAGACCTTGAGAAAGCAAACATTTGCACTATTACAAATAAACTCCATTTGACTCACCTTCTCCAACTTCAGTGTCTGTCATTGAAATAAACATTACACAACAGCATTACATTTTATTTACCCTACTTATCTTCCAATACCATGAAAGAGGCAATAGGTGCTGCTCTAAACTGCAGAGTAGTAACCAAATTCAACATTAGCAACTTTTTCCCTCAAAAAATGAGGCCATAAGCAACAATAAAAATTTACATTATACTTCCTACAGATAACGTTCTTCCCTTGCAAGCTGTTTGTGCCTGGCAAGATGCCCCAGTCACCAGCCCATGAAATTCACAGACACTCATTCCTGCTACCACCAAGTAACTTAACTGTTTTATTTGGGCTGAGAAGAGCAAGTTTCCAGCTGGACAACAGTCTGTAGCACTTCACATATACCAGAAGATGCCACATAACAATGTGAAAAAAAAAAGAAAAAAGAGAAGCTACTGAAACTTTGGCTTGGTACCCACAACTTACAGTAGCTTGTTTTGTTGGCTGTAGTACTCTATGGAGAGAAACAAGAATACATGAGGCAACTCCCCTGATATTTTTGAGATCTGAATAAGAAATTACCCAGGATGAAAATGGCTTATGCAAAAATACTAGACCTCTGCATTGTCACACAGCAACATCTTTGCTGATCATCCTGTGTGTAACAACAGAGGCAGCACCAGATCACCTAAACTGATACCCAGTGATCTTTACCCTCCTCATTATTCAAATCAGCCACTCCAGAAATCCCTTTCTATGCATCTTTTCAACTTCTGCATTAGATGCATGTCTTTTATTTTATATAAGGCCTGGTACAACACACTGAAGCCTACAATACCGCTTTATCTTTTTTCAGTCTCCTGTGGTTTGTGAGATCTCATAGTCCCTTTCCATCTTTTTTACACGCTTACTTTGTGCCCAGTTACTTACTTTGTATAAGTTACTGATTTTATATTCTTTACATTTACAAAGCAGCCAATTCTCAGTCCTTTTTCTCTCTTCATAAACCTGGAGCTGCTGCTGCTTTCAAGTCCCAGGAGAGAGTCCCACTCCCAGAAATTCTCTTTTTTCATCTAAAACCAGTGGGATACCAATTCTTGGAGGAGTTCCCTTTCCTCTCTGGCCAGGGTGGTGAGGCGCGGGCATTCCTCCCCACTGGACTAAGGGGAACTCTCTGTGTACTTCTCCTTCTAACCTTTCCCTTTCCTGGTGCGTTGGGCACCTGCTCTACTGCCGGAGAATAGCTGGTAGTAAGGCTAAACAGTGGTTAGCAATGGTGACAAGATTACTGTGACATTAAAGGCCATATGGAAATTACAGGTCTGTTTTCTGCCACTCAGGTCTCAGTATTTTCATCCATTCTCATTTTGCTGAGAATTTTTCTTTGGCCTCTTCCTCAAAATATACTTTTGTGACACTCCCATAAAACCACAAAAGAATGGTCAAGAAGGGCCAAAAATAAGGAACTTGCCCCACCCCTGCCATCAGGCCCCGACAAAAGTCAGAAACTGTGGAGAGAAATCAGAGGAATGAATGAACTGATTGCTAACTCCAAACCTCCAGTTCACCTGCTTGTGGCTTGTTGCTCATATGAGTATTTTTTTCATCTGTAGCCTATGCAATCTAACTCAACAGCAAGTTCTTTGGTGCAGGGACGTAATTTACAGGTGTGATTCTGGAAACCAATGATTCTGTAAAACCCATGGCTAGCTGAGGGGGACCTAAAAAGAAGCCCGTGATTTTTATGGAAGCCTGAGCATGTATCTTCTGGAAATCAGACTCCTCTACGAATTCATATTTTCCAGTCTCTCTGTCACTCTGGCAAGCTCCTGGACAGGTTGTGGAGTTTCTTTCAGAAGTTTAAAAAATGCAGTTAAGACAAATACTTGCTGGGAATGTCCTGGATATAAACAATTCCACTAGTGGTTTCCAAAGCAAAACTTCTGTCTTCTTCTGTAAGATGATTGCAAACACTCCCTCAGAAATCTCATCCTAGATTTCTTTACTATTTTTCAATTTTGCAGAATGTCTGCAAAACACGAGAACTTTGTAGATAACAAGTAAGAAACTAGACAACATAATTACAGGAGGTGAAAAGAAATTCTGGAACTGACAACCTCACTTATGAATCTGATACTAATCATCTACAATAACAAAGTTCTGAGAAGAAAACAAAGTGATTGCTGAGAGATCGTTTAACAACAGCTACAAAAAAAAAATGGTTTAACAACAGTAACAACCAACCAAAAAAACCCCCAACCCCCAAAAAAGGAAGTAGAGCTAAAACAATCTCTGTTCAGAATGCTGTTCCACAACAAGTCTCAGTGGAGCCTTTGGGACTGTGGTCCCCATATTTCAGTCAGCCATGTGCTTCATGAAAAATTTAGATCTGAAGATTCATGGAGTTCTTGACTGTTCTTAGCACACTGTCTTTTGTTCTTGCTTTCATGCTTTTACCCAACACCTCAGCAGTTGGATCCCTTTGGGACTTGAAAAACCTGGGTTTTTTTCCTCCCTTTGTCCAACAGAATTCTGGCTTAAAAATCTCTCTCCAAAAATTTCTGGAAGGTGCCTTGGGGAAATCTGGGATGAGAGGAGCCTCCGAATATTTCTGGAACAGGGGAAACTGTTCCATTTTGAATAAAATAATTAAATACTTGTTAAGCTATTGGCCTTGAGGTTAGGGAACTTGCCTGAAATGGGAGAGATGAATATTTCAGACTGCTCTGATTAATAGTTCACTATTTTACGTTAAACCAAGCAGGGAATAGACCTCTAGCATTCTCCTTCCAAGTAAGCCTTAATTTAAAGTCCCATTCTCACACTTCTTCACTTGGTTTTCTTCTTTATGTGCCACCCCAGCCTAGGTGAGGGGTATGAATACAATATAACTCTAGGGAAAGCTGGTATTTTGTGCTCAACATTTCCTGTTGCCTGGCTTCGGTGCCTCTCCAAGCACTATGTCAGACTTTGTAAAGCCTATTCTTATGTGCCCAACTCTCCCCACACAGCTTTGGTACCTAACTGGAGTCTGGTGAATCGGGGTATTTATAAGTTCCTTCTGTGGATTTCACCTCTAATTGATTATTTTCTTATTCTTTATCAAATTCCTATTCAACTAAAAATAAATCCCTCTGCCAATTGTAGCAGGACATGGAAAGCATTTTGCTGTAGCAAGGTATTTATATGGATTGGAAGCTGTGAGATACCTTCTGCAGGATCTCATTTGGTCTAAAGTTAGGAATAAAAGTTGATGTTTAGCTGTATATAATTCTTCGCCCTGTCAATGCATGTCAGTCACATTGTTTGAGGTCATTCAAATTCAGTATGTAAAAAATGCATTAACATTCTTTGTACATTGTTTCTTGGGGTTTCCCCGATTGGTAAAATAGCCTTCACATTACCATCTTCTGCAAGAATTTTTCCAGAGGCAAGGAATTCGGATTGACTTTTTCTAATAAAACTACACATAGTTTTTTCTTTTTTTTTCCCCAAAGGCAGGGAACCATTGTACCTTTGATGGGTGCACAATAAAAAGCCACTGAAGATGGTTTTCCTGCTTTTTTTATCCTCATGGATCTTGTAAGATGGTGGATCCATCCTTCATCCTTTTTTTTTTAAATAATATATATATTAGATTACATTGCAGTGGCTGACACTGCTAATATTAACACTGTTGTTTTAGATGCAGATGTCATGATATGCAAAATCACTCAGCACTAGATATCCTAAGTATCCAAAAGATAATGTTGGCTGCAAGAAATCTCAACGACTCTCTTCCTTTAACAATTGTTGATATGGACAAGGCAAAAGGACCTTAGGTGTTTGCAAAATGCTGAAGTTGTACCCATCTGATTCTGAAATGTCCCTGTACAGCTATTTTGAACTTCCTGGAAAAACAGAGAGGATATGAGTATGAATTAAGATGTTACTTCATTTGGCATCCCATGGGAACTTGATACCTGTGGAACATTAGTTACCTAGGCTGAAAATAATAATCCAGTCTCTTTCATCCAGTACTATCTAGTTTATAGTGTTGCTTCCAGGTTATGATGTTGCATTTGATTACAATGTAATAATAAATTACCCGTCATACTATAATTTTAATTGTCCTTCCCTGAAGCTGGTCTTCCTTGCAGCTTTGTAAAGCCAAACAGCTTGAGCGATTTGATTCTTGTCCTTGGATATCTGGGAAGTTTCTGCTTACCAAAAGTTTCAGTTCCCCCTCAAAGAAAGGCTCTAAATTTCTTGGGTGAAAACAGCAATAATTATACCATCATTGTGGTCCCTGTGGGGGATACATCTAGGATGCCACAATTCTGAGAAATAAAGAACTTTGACTGAGAACGAAAGTGATGACTCGCAACAGATTCTGTCCTGTTGTCTGTTACCCTGTTTACAAAACATTTTTCAAAATTTGCTAAGAAAGCAAACTACATAATGTTTTAGTGGTGCTCATACTGTGAAAACCAAGGAGCCAAATTACTTTCCATCTTCAGAACAGAGAAACAAATAAAAATCCAAAGAAACAGATCTAAGGACTCTAATATTCAAACCCTCCTTTTTCTTCTTTACCACTTCTTCAGTGATTCTTCCAGGTCCCGCTGGCTGGTACTGGTTAATCAGTACTTTGCCGAAGTGTGGTCTTAGACCTGTGCACTGCTAGCAGTTAAAGGCTGGTTTCCAGAGAAAGGGATGATCTTCATTTCACCTGGGGAAGAATGCAATAACAGCAAGAATTTAAAAAACTTGTCTGGTTCATTAATAACTGTGACTCTGACATGAGACACTAATTATATGGAAGATTCACAACAAAGAATGAAGAGGTGGTAGATGAGGAGGATGGGTGCCAGACCCAGAAGAGGGTTACTATGTGTGTAGTTACTTTCAAGCTAAAGCCAACTAGGCCTTAACATATGCCCAACTGCATTAAAAAATTACTCTTTCTGCATGGGAAAAGTTCACTATAGACACAAAACAAGAAAACCACAGCCTCTTATTAGGTTAAAGTGTCTTTAGACTTCTGACTGCTGCAGGAGAAATGGTACGGCAGGTTTGGGAGTGAATGTTGAATGCATTGAACTAAACAGTCACAGAACAAAGCATTGTCAAAAAACAAATTGCTGAAGCATATGACAGGAATATTTGGCCACACCACTTTTTTTCATACCGTGTTTAAGTGAACACTGAATCTTGGAACAAACCCAGTCAACCAGGGGCAAAGGGTTTCATGGCACTATTCTAATCACCAATCTGTTTCATCTTTTTTTTTTTTTTTTCTTTTTTTAAGATCGGGACATTTCTGTCTGCAAGCTGACGCATTCCTTAAGCATATATACATGTCACTTAAGGATTTAACAGTCAGAGACACTGAGAGACTGTCCAGATCCCTCTTTGACAGTTCAGGAGACAACTCCAAGAGGCTGAATTACTACTGGGATTTGAAATAACGTGTGCAAAGAGTCTCCATTTCTTCAGCTAGTTAAAGTGGTTTGTTTCTATAATTTCATATACATTAAAAATAAATGTATAGCAAGTAATATTTTAAAGTAACTTCCTGTTATACTGCTGGCATCATCTCCAAAACAGTCGTATGTCTTAATGACATTCCATTTATTTAACTGTTTTTCTCATTAAAAACACTGCCCTGGTGGTACTGATTGCTCAACATTTGACTCTCCAGATTATGCAGATCTGCCTGTTCTGAAGAGACAAATACCCAGGGCAGAGCAGCAACCCCAGAGAAGGGAAGTTCCCTGCTAAGAGTTTATCAGGTTGAGGAACAATGTGCATTGCCTGATGCACTTATTATCCAGGAAGTTACTCATCACTGTTAGTTATTCTTACTGAAAATACTAAAATAATTTCCAGTACTTCATCCAAGAAACTGTGTCCTTCAACTAACAGTGAGTCCAGCGTTACTAAAATGGCCATGCATGATTCTGTACAGAGGGTTTTTTTAAATTAAATTAAACACAAAAGCTGATGAAGTATTTTTCATTTAATTTTATTTTATTTAGCTGGAAAGCAGATTTTACCAGTGCCCTGAATGGGTTTGTTACGACACAGTCCAGATCTATGCACTTTGAGACCCTAAGTCCTTGGTTTTTTTCTCTCTTCATAAAACTGGCATAACTGAGGTTTTGTACTCTGAGGGCAGGCCCCTGAGCTAAGAAAGAGTGGGAAAAAATGTTATAGAGTTTTCTTATACTCCCAGTATGAGAAAGCTGTTTGCATTTCAGCTCTCCCCTAGATAAGATTTGGGTTTTACCCTTGCAATGAAGATCTTAGGCACCAATAAAAATCAGTACCCCAGATTATGAAAAGCCTTTCAGGATACTCTTCCCCACTTGTGCCAAAGGATGGTGAGGATGTGAAGGCCCTGTGGTGATCAGGAGCTCTCTGGAAGCCTGCAGTGATGGCACCAAGGAAGAGCTCCCAGCTGTACCACTCTCAGGAGGAGGGCCCTTAGGAGTGGTTTAGGAGTACAATATAGACCCAGCCATAATGCTCCAGGGATGGTTGCCAGGTGGAAATGCCCCTCCAGGACATGCATGCAAGGTTTTATTTATGAAAGGTCCTGTGTGCTCTTAATTTCCAATCAGTACCCTGAGGCTCAGGGTGGCAGAAGAGGTGCTCTCAGCCCCCCAGAGCACTCTGAGCATGTCAAAATGGCACCCCGACTCTCTGGGTCTCTGCTGCATTTTGCAGGATGTGCATCCCGAGGATGGTACGCTCAGCAGAGTGTTTCTATCCGCAGCGCACACACTGTATGTCCTGTTTCTTGTGTTCTTGCTTCAGGAGGCTCTGCTGTGTTGCACAAGACCAGCTCTTATGTGACAAAAAATCATGACTTCACATACTCTCTGTGAAATCGACTGATGCTGACACAAGAAAATTCAAGGAGTTGATCAAGAAATGGAGACCTCAGGTTATTGCCTCATTTTCTGACTTTATTCTGTTCATGGACCACTCTGCATGCAAAGATCAGAGTTAAAATATAGTTCAGCAGGTTGCCATTCGGTCTCAGTGATGTGCGGACCAGGAAGACATGAATAACACACTGAGATTGGAGCGGTATAATAATACAAACACTTCAGTGATGTACCAGGTGTTGCCTGAAGGCACCAGTTTTCAGACGAGACCTTCAGCTCTTTATCTGAGCTCTAGTGTTTTGTAGATAAATGATCACACTGCACTTTTGAAAAGAGCACAGGGACAACCCCAGGTTTCTAACTAACATTCACTTTCTTAACACATAATATAACATGCAAGGCTGTTACTGACTGAAGCTTGGCTGTTAATGTTTGCCTACATAGTCACTGTACTTACCAGCACCTAATTCATCTGGAAGTGGTCTTTAGGATTTTGAGAGAGATGTTAAATAAAACTAAATTATATTTTTCCATTCTGTCTCACATATAAATCTCTATAAACATAAACCAATCCTGTGTGTGCAGTTTGAACACAAGCTTTGCTTCTGAGTAGTTTTAAATGAGAGTTCTTCACATCCTTATTTAGATGCAGTATCATTTCTGCCTTCAATGTTAATAACATACTCAGAGGGAATGGAAGTTTTGCAAAAAATCACAGCCCTGTATCTGAATAAGTAACGCAACTGACAGGTGCACTTCTCTTGCAGCACTTTCCTGAATGCGTGTGTCTGTGTGTAAAGCAAAGGCCATGCTGGCAGCAGAGCTTTCTATGCTAGCATTTCCATCCCCATTTGTTATCATCAGACCCAAATGTTACTTCTGCAAGCAGCAGCTAACAAGCAATGGTTTAATTCCTCTGGAGCCTGTAGGCTGTTCCCTGCAGAATGCAATCTCATGTTAGGACTTAATTATTTTAAGAGTTTGGAGAACAAAAAGGTCTTGACAGCAAGATAAGTATGAGCTCAGGGAAGCAGGGGTCCCAGTCCAAGTCACTTTCCTCTGCTGATTATGGATTTGGTGAAAACAGGATTTAGTTTCTATGTATTATCTGTATTATCTTTGTAATATCTGACAGAGTCTTTGAATGCAAAGGCAAATAAAGAGGTTCATGTGCTGAGTTCACAGTTTGCTGGGAAAATTAATGTAAATTAATAAGGCCACCAAATGCCTGTGCAAAACTGCAGTAATATACAGAAAGGAATAAGAGATGGTGTTTTGAGAATGAGATGTGTTTTCCATTTATCTGGAACCCAACCATTTATCACAGGGATGATTTCATTTTGGTACACTGTCTTCCCTAACCAGACCTTTCATTCTCCTGAATGAAAATCTAAGTCATGCAAATCACATGTGAATGCATAATGTACAGAACGGTCATTAACTGCAAATCTAACTTGTGTGAAATTTTGTGTATCAGTTGATTTTAATTTTTTTTAATGTTGCATACATTTTTTTCCTAATAGAAATAAAAAAACCCCAAACCCTAATGAAGATAAAGATTCAGTATTGATACAGAACATCAGACAAGCTCAGAGTTTTCAATGTGAGAATATATTGACCTGGGAGTATCACTATTCAATTATTATTTGTTTCCAAAAATCACAAGCGATAGAGCTGGGCAGAAAATAATGCCAAATACACCTGCAGTCTGTCCCAGATTATTTCTGTAGCTGCATCAAGTTTTGGAATTTAAAAAAAAGCCCAAAAAACAAGAAGAGAAACTTATATTATGTTTATTGATTTTCCTGGAAAACCGGGTATATGTGTAGATTATAAAATAAAAATAATCAATAGCAATATGTTATTGGCTATAATGTCTTATTTCAATGTACAGCTAGGTAGAAACACCTGAGAAATTACTTATAAATGTTGCAAACTTTTCAGCATGATGACTTGCTATGTGAGAAATGTTCAAAGTAACAAAATTCTTAAAGAGATCAAAAAAGAACAAAGAGATTCTGTAGAAACAATGGACCAACTATATCTAAAGGATAACCCCACTGAGATCAGTGGAATTGCACTAGGGATATACTTGGCCCAGTGACTCCAGAAATGATGTTAATGAGGAACCTTAACACTACTGCTGGAGAAATCTCTATTTAAACCATGCTGTGGCAGTTCATGTGAAAAAGTAAATGGGACCTTCACACAAACGGCACAGCATGTGAGTGTGAATCAACAGGCTATAATAAATTGGTTTGGTTTCCTTCTCCCAGACTTAAGCAAGTATATTATATTGTAGCATTTGGGATGTTATAATGACAGTTATGTCATTATTCCATTATGTTCAAAAAAGCCTGATTGCCTTCAAAAAAGGCCTGACGTTGAAAAATAGTTATTACAAAAAAAAGAATCTGTAGATAAAATTAAAGAGTGATAAATCCCTATTAAAAATCCCCTGTTTGTCTAAAACTTGATCTGGTAGATGTCAATAAGCTCTGGATGAGGAAATGTTTTGTAAAATAAAGGCCTCTTTTTTTTCAAAGGAAAGCAAACCTGAATGGGTTTCCTAGCAAAATTTTACTTTCCTATAGAAAGAAGCAATGATTTAAAAAGTGTGAAGGAATGTAGTATCTGATGTCCTATGACATGATATATCCTGAAACTACTTAAAAACACAGAACTTGAGCTACCAGGGAAAGGAGTGACCTTTTCAACTTAAACTGCTGATCGTAAAAAAAAAAAGTAAGACAGGATCAAGATTATTTCTAACTTTGGGTAAAGTACTCACAAGTAACAGAAGCTGAAGCTGCCTGGATTGCTCTGTCCTGCCTCAGACTGAATGCAACTCTTACATAAAGCTGTTTGCTAGTAGATTTGAAGGCGCTTTACATTTGTTGTTCCTGGGGACAGATGGGGAAACTGAGATGCAGAAAGCTAAGGTGGGCAGTATCCCTGAGATGGGGGATAGTGGTGGAGTCAGGATCTCATCGCACCCACTGATGCACACGGCAGAATCCAGCAACAATACCCCCACCCCAGGTCACCTTCATAAAACATGACTGATCCTGCAAGCTCTTTTCCATTTGAGGACTCCTAGGCTTCGGTCTCCACCAAAGAGCAAAATCTTTTTTTCCTAATCTAGTGTCTGTTTGCAGTGAAGTGTTCAAACTTTGCAAAAACAAAAAACAAAAAGCCCCAACAGTCTGTGGGCATGTGAAGGAGATTAAAAGATGTAGTGCCTGTGCACTGGGCTGAACTCAGGGCCCTGGACTCGGTGACCCCGGATGTCACTTCCAGTCTTCTAGCCCTGTGAACTGTGATTTCATTCCAGAGATGGTTGAAAAAGAAATGCAGCGTTTCACAGATTTCATCTTGCACATTCAAAATGATCATGTCCTGACATTTCAACTGTTGAAAAGAGACAGTATTTACTACCTCACATGAAAAAGACCAGAAGGCTAAAATGCATAACGAAGTAAAGCCATGATATGAGACAGATGAACTCATTTAGATAAAATAAGGCAAGACTCAACCTTCATCTGAACTTCAAATTGAAACTGAGTTAAACCTCTCATTGAAGGAAGATAAAAAGTTAGCCAATATATTTGTCTTCCAGTTCTCCTTTTTACTTAAGAGAATGCTATTGAAGTGCTGGCTGAGATTTCGGGGAGAGCAGCTCCTGCTGCTGGTACAGCTTCCGGAGCGATACTGAGCCAGGCACTCAGCCTCTCTTGCCTCACTTTCCAGTCACAGTCTGGTGTTCCTCCTCCCTCTCCTTGCTGTCTGATGTATGTACTTTAAACACAAAATTTAGAACAAGAACTACCTTTTATTATTTGATTACACAGTGCCTGAGGTCCTTCCTTCAGCCATTGCGTCCAATGTGTTTGCAGTGCAAATGATGATGTTGATGAAAATATTTTTCTCTGCGTGTCCCCCAATGTCACCTAGATGGATAAATATTTTTGATAGAGGTATATTCTTCATGTGCTATCTCTTTGGTTTAACATTCCGAATATAACTCATCTGAATTTAAAAAGTACTAGGAGAAGAGACAGAAATGTTGCATGCAATTTTGCCTGCACTATATGAACCCCGTGTTATTACCATGCCTTCATTCAAAAGTTAGAAGAAAGCAAAGGCATGGACTACATTTTAATCCATACTTCATGGCAGCCAATTATCATTCTGCTATGTGTCATTTCCCTCTATATTGTTACGATAATGCTCTGGATTTTTGCATGAATCCTTTGGGTTATAAATGTCCCACAGAATATAATGGAAAATATCTTTATAGAAGAAAATGTTATACAACCCAGCATGATCCCACTCCTCATCATTTGTTCTAGGATTATTCAGAAATGTTAATTTCTCTATCTGGATTTCATAAATAGCTCAAACACCCCCAACTGAGCATAAAAATAACTTATGTTTGATGGAAACTGTCTTTTGGGTCCTTCAACTGTTGTTTCTAAATTGGCTATTTTGGTCCCGTTTTCAATTGCCGTGTATGGCACAGAAAGGAGATGGCAAAACACCTTGCCTATTCCTACAAGTGTTCATTTGTGAAACAGTCTTTAACCAAAACCAACAATCTTTACCATAGCTCAGGATATTAGGAAAAGCGAGGTCTTGAAGACCTGTCATTAATAGATTTCTTCAAAGGAAGAAAATACTAGTTCAAACTTCTCAGTCTTTTCGTTGTGGCTTAAGGGATCTCTTTGTCTTTCCTTTCCACTGCCAGTGTCCCATTTTGTCTCCCACCTCCAAGGCACTTAAGAAAACCCTTGCACTTATACCTTCTCTTCTTATCTCATTCAACGGATACTTCATCTGGTCAATAGACATAAGAAGTGGCATAATAACATCATGAAGTGTTCTAATCAGTAGATTCATTATCAGATTTATTATTGTTAACCGAAGTTACTCATATTGCAGGAGTGGAGCAAATCCCAGTAAACACATAATAACTAACAGAACTTACACTTTTCCCAGGCTCCCCAGAGTAGAAAGAAGTAGAGAACGAGGTGAGCAAATTACCCAGCACTCTTAAGGATGTTACAGTATTATAATCACATCTGTTGAACCCCACTTCTGTTCCCTCTTCCTGAACAAAAAATACCCAAACATGGAGGCAGAATAAAGCCAGGTACAGATATTGAGGCTAGATTTTAGAAGAAATGAAGTGATATTTTGCACCCCCTATCAGTGTCTTTAGGAGTAAAACAAAATACGCAAGAAAATGAGTCTGAAAATCAGCCTGAATATCACTATAAAACAATTCAGTGCTTGAGGCATTGCTGAAACTGGGCAGATAAGGTACAGAAGATCCATTCTACTTAGAATTTTGAATGAGCAAAAAGATGATCTAATAGCACTCATTACATACTCACATGATATAAATATACCAGTCAGTTGTATTTTCCAGAGTCCTACCAAAAAAGCAAGAAATATCAATGAAGGCCAATTGGAACAAGTAGTTAAAAAACTAATGTTAAAGAGGAAAAAAAGCAGAAAGTGTGAAAGAAAAAAAGATACCCGGTTTGAGGATCTTCCATAATTAGCATGGCCAGTGTGACGCAGTGCTGTCTCTGCTTGCCTGTGAAGTATTTATAGACTTTGATAGGTTTTTTGCAGTTGTGCTGAACAATTTTTTAATGTTACCACAATCCAAATATGAGTAGCTATTACAATAACAAAACATTGTGAATCATTCTGTAATTCTCTTCTAGCCTAATGGTAACTGTGTTAATCATTTAAATGGCTTGCTACATTTCCATGCTTTATGCAGCAGTATTTAAAAATGTTCCCATCACCCTAGCAAGGTACACTGCTGAGTTCACATCATGTCAGTCACTGTATGGTTAAATACTAATTTGAAAATCTAGCCAAAGATGACTGTAAAGTGAGTAGGCCAGTCACAATCGTTCATGGAAAGGCAGGAAATATGTTAAGGCAGTAGAATATAGTTTTTCTCTAACATTTAGGGAGAGGAGCATATAAATCACTGTGTCATAACATCTAAAACATTACAAAACTGTCTCAGCTGTAACAGCAGGCTGCAGGGCAATATTTACTGCTAATTCTAATTATTGTTATTATGGGTATTCAACTTCAGTATTTTTATTTCCTCAGAACCACTCCCCCAAATGATTTAAATTACAAATTTCTGTTCTTATATAATAATTTCACCTTACTGCTATTATTAGGATGTCAGCTCTCATTCTTGGTCACTTCTTCAGTTTACAGGTAGTTATGGGCAAATTAGTCCTCACCTATTACAAGTGTTTTCCCTATTCAGTTGAAACAGTACACTGAAATAGATTCGGTTTCTACTGTAGTGACATTAGGGAGAATACTTTCATTTCAGTTTCTGCTACATTCTATGCTATATTTTGTTTAATTTTTATTTCTCAGTGGGGCACTCAGTGACGTTGCTCTGAAGCTTCAGTCAAAAAAGAAGAAACAGGTTTTGACTTCGGGAGACCTAGCAGAACACTACCATAACCTGTAAAATTAGAGCGCAGCATCCACAAAAGGAAAAGACAGAGCTGATACAGGAGGAAAAAAGCAAAAACCCCAAACCAGAACAGAATACAAACCAATCTATTCTGCCAATACTGCAAGGAAAGTGAATAAAGGAGAAACTGGAAAAAAATATTGCCTCGCTTATCACAAAATGGTTGAGTTTGGAAGGCACCTCTGGAGATCGCCTAGTCCAATCTCCTGCTAAAAGCAAAGTCAACGAGAGCAGGTCGTTCAGGATCTTGTCCAGTAGAGTTTTGAATATCTCCAGGGATAGAGACTCCACAGTCTCACCGGGCAACGTGTTCCAGTGTTTGATCACCCTTGTAGTAAAAATGTTTTTCCTACATTTTTCTTAATGGAATCTCCTGTGTTTCAATTTGTGCCCATTGCCTCCTGTCCTTTCAATGGATACCACTGAGAAGAGCTTGGCTCTGTCTTCTTTACACCCTCTCTTTGGGTATTTGTACACATTGATGAGATTCCCACCCTAAGCCTTCTCTTCTCCTCTTCTCCTCTTCTCCAGGCCCAACAGTCCCACCTCTCTCAGCCTCTCCTTGCTTGTCAGATGCGCCAGTCCCTTAATCATCTTCGTCTCCCTTCGCTGGACTATCTGTAAAGATTTCTTACTCAAATACACATTGTTTATGCATATTACCTGTATTTATAAAAATATTACACATATTTTAAAAAATACCACACACACCCTTTAGGAGGAATGCTGTAGGGAATGCTAGAATTAGATATGCTTGCGCAACATTAATTCAGTCTGTGTGGTATACCTATTGTGACTTTTAACCTATTTTGAGAGGGCGGGGACATGATGGGTCATCCATTCAGTCTACAAATAGGCAAGCCATATCTGTTTGTTTCCTCTTCACTCTTCAGTCTGTGGCTCAAGGCCTTATTTTAACATTTATAGCCAAACCCTGGTCTGAAAAAAGGCAATTTTTTTTCAGAGACTTTTCAGTGTAACTTCTCACTAGCGTAAGTAGCTGTGCCACAAATGTTCACAGCACCCCTGTGAGGCAAGGTAGCATCTCTACTCCCGTTTTACAGACAGCCTCAGGCCTGAATTTTTAGAGAACTTCGCATTTAATTGCACTTTACATGCCCCCACTGACTTTAGTTGCAGCTGCCAGTGCTCAGCACATTTGAAAATCCAGGCTTCTAGGGCTGTAGACTGGCTTGTCCAACACAATTAGCTTAATCATAAAGCACAATGTTTTTATCTAGTGAGATAACAGTTTGGAACAAGGGAAAATCCTATTCAGTGGAATCTTTATGGTTACAACTCCCCCAAATAACTGTCCTTTCCACACTCCTTCATTTCTTAACCACTGTATGAGATATACAGCATGCGGTAATGAAATATGAAATGCATGCATTATACTGAGCAAATCTCTCACTTGAAATGTGAGGTCTTCGGTTTGAAAATAAACATGATTCAGGGCTCAGCTGTGGAACTGTATTTGCTGCTCCGACAGCCAGGTCCTGCTATCCTTGCTCAGTCAGCTCTTTTGCACAGCGTTAGCCTGATCTTACATTTTCCCTGTGACAAGTTTCCAGAAGTAAGTGTGAAAAGGCAGATCACTTTCCACTACCCACAGGAAATGAAATGACCCTTCTGTTGTTGGTTGAATGATACATGATCTGCATCCCATGCAGAAGCCAAAGCTAGTACGGACTTGTTCTCATTAAACAAAGCTAAATATTGGAAGCACATTTAAAATGCAGTGTAGGAGCTGCATAGGCTCCAGTTGAACTTCCAGAATTAATTCTGCTGGCTTTAAGCTCTTCAGCCTTAAGGCTGAGCTGCTGGATGATGCCATTACAGGCTTTACCTCTAATTCATAAAAAGGGAAGGGGAGAGGCTAAAGAAGCCATAAGCTACGCTTGCTTCTTCCTAATCTTGAGGCATCTCAGCGTTTCAATGGCCTAACGTAACAGCTCTAGAGAGTAGTTTGCATTATGGCAGCCTTAACCCAGCTGCCCACTATTCAGAAAGTCCCCAGTCTATCACACTGCCTCTGCCACATGCTTTGCACCCCCCCTGCCTCCACTGTGCCAGCAAACTGCAGAGCTCTGGCCACATTTAGCTGTAGCCTGTTCACCCAACCCCATCTCCTGAAAAGCAGTTCAAGGAGCAGAAATCCACCCCATGAGGCTCTGAGGACCTGTTGTTTGAGAGGCTGCGTCTTTCCTCGCTGTCACAGCTGAAATCCAGACCAAAGTAATGCTTCCAACAAACCTTTCCAGAGACAGGATGAGAGGAAGGGGAAGGTGGCTTTCATATTGCTCCATGGATGGCCTGCCTCAGGCATCAGTCTCTCTGACTTCCCAGGCACATGGCAAAAGCCGTCTCCATCCTCATCCACGCACTCCCTGTACTGCTTCGCTCAAGTTATGCCGAGGGATGGTATATTAATGGGTCGCCCTTCTGTGTACGTTTAATTTCTGAGGCTGATGACCTGAACATGATATGAGCACTGACGGACATTGTAATTGTATAAACTTGGGGGGGGGGAAATTAAATAATCATAACAAAACCAATTGCCAAGAATAATAAGATTTTCCTTTTAGTGGAATAATAGTGTCATTAATTATTAAAGAAGAAAAAATAACAATGAATCATCGAGGCTAAAAGTAAATGAGCCTGGAGACTACAATTCCTTCTTATATAGGAGTGCCCTCTGCAGTCTAGTTCCTGAGGAGTGATGCTGTGCCAGCTCACGCAATGCTTGTGCCAGAGGAAATCAGGAATAAATTGGTCAAAGCCAGTGCAGTAAGTGGGGATGTGGAGCCATAATGAACACCTGGAGTATGGGATTCACAGTATTGATATGCCGTTCCCTAGGCTAAATGCTAACCCCTTTTCTCTGACGGACAAGCTGAAAGACCTGTGCGCACTTTAGTGGTGGTTTTTCAGATGTAAATGTTGCAGCTGAGAAGTAACAACTTTTATCGTTGCTGCTTAGACATGGGGCACTTTACTCTGTGTTTTAAAGCTTAGCAGAAACTGTAAAGTGATCTTCAGGAATGTTCTTCAAAGGGGACATTGTCTGTGTCCTTTCAGGATTTTAAGCTCTAAAGCTGGTCACATGCTGCCGTAATATTTTAATGTCATTCCTAGCTGGCAGGTAGCAACTTGCTTTTCATCAGTGCCTTATGTAAGTAACCCAAGCGTTAAGATGTGACTTCATTTCTAAACACATTTCTCCATCAACTGCAAATTTTACAGGAGCATCATTTCTGCTTTTATGATGCTTCACAAAAATTACTACTTTTAATTTTTCAAAAAAGTATGTGCAAAAGAATATTTAATTTGGGAGGGAAAAAACCCTAAGCCTCTGAAAGTTTATACCGCCTCCAATTACTTTTCATGCTTGACTATGTGGCAGGGAATACTTCATTATGCCAGGTCACCAACTTTGACATCTCTAACCTCGCAATAATAGTCCTTTTTGTAATGTACCAAAATTGAAAATCAGTTTAGTTTATGTTCTCACTAGGTTCATGGCTCCAGTGCCTAATATATTGCTGACTTGTATGCCAGCATTACTCCCTAGTGAGGAATATTAAACAGCCACAGCATATATTAGAAGGGGTGAAAAGGTCCAGCTCAAGTCTGCTGTATAGTTCACATTCGTTAGTGCTTTAAAAACTCAATAAGTTGCATAATGTTTCCACTTATCCGTGAAATTGTGGTATGATTCATATCATAGGCATCTTTAAATGATTTGTAGTTCACTATTTAAGCATGTATTCCACATAAATAAATACTTCCGGGGTTTGTATACACAACTTGTGCTAGTCAGTATCATAAAGAGGCACAATAGTGCCTGACCTTTATTACTATGGCAAGAAGTTCCTACATCTAATGAAAAACCCCCAAACGGCCAACAGGAATGGCGTAATACAAACACCTCTATTTGGAAAAGGCATTTTTGGAGCTTATCGAAATATGAACGCTATTTCCCTCCATCGAAAACTTCTGTTCTTTCCACTCCCAGTATTCTCCGTGCCTTCTAAAAAGTTCACAGACTGTGTTGTTAAAATTAATGTTAGTACGTGGGATACAGTGTTTGACTGCTGCTAGCTGGGTTGCTCCTTGATGCTGCTAGTTCCTTAGCTCCATTTGTGAAACAAATTGGACTAGAGCCCTGTCTCTCCGGAGGACTTACGTTACCAGTGAGCATACCTGCCTTCTTTAGTATACCAGTTTTTTTTTTTGTATGGAGCAATTCTGCAAAAGAGAAGATATGTATAGGTTTCTGGAAGCTGAAGGATGATAGTTGTTCAGAAAAACCCCTGTTCTTTTCCCTACCATGATACATCTCCAATGTGTGGTAAATTATTTGCAAGAAAACTGAGGATGCTAAGGTGACAAGAATAAAAAAGCTGCAGGAGACCCAACAATAGATGGGCTCAGTCAACAGTCTTCTGAAATAATCTGGCCTGTAGCTTTGGGCTGTTCCTGAGGAGTCCTTTGGGAATCACTTATTCTTCCTGTCAAATTTTTGGGAGCGCCAAATGAAGTTTCACTGAACTACCATCAGTCAGAGCATTCAGCAGCTACCATGTTCTCCCCTCAGCGCTTTAACTGACCTTCTGGAGCAAAGCGTGTCCTTAACACTCTTTGTTGCACGTTTGTGCAATCATAGCCACTGCTGGCAAACCTGTGCGTGCACCTAGCCTGCAACTATAAAATATGAAATATGGCGTGAAGCACAGTGAAGCATGAACACGATCTCTTTCATAAAGAAATACAAGACACAGGATTGTCCGATATCAAGTTCTTGCAAAACAAGATTCAGATTCACTGTCTTGGTGTACATGCATTTGTGATAGATGCTACCGTTATACCATGGGGGTCTGTGAATTCTCCGTGTAGGCCCAAGTGATAGAGCACCACTTCTGTGACGGCACCTGTGGCACAAGCCACGTGCTCCACGTTGCACCGTTCCGCGCGACAGCCAGTGAGGATCCTCTGAGAGCTGTCTATAAACAGGCTGAGGGCCTACACGGGGTGTTTTTGTCTTCTGCAGAGCACGGGTGGGGCATTTCAAGGCAGCACTTGTGCCTGGCGGTGCTCCTGGTCCTGCCAGCCAAGCACCAGTCGAGGTCTGTTGTTCTCACTGCACAAGTGGGTGAAGGAAGGTCTGTGCTGGCTGCCAGGGACATCCGACTACCTGAGTGGGGAGACAGCTGCAGCAGGGGACGAAGGAAAGGACCCTGCCTTCACCTCCAAGACTCCCCCTCCAGCCCCAAATCTTTGCGGATTCCTTACCCAGAATGCGTGACAGCAGTAGTTTCATCATGCTTTTGGTATCAGTACACTGTAAGATTCATGTGGTATTTTTCATCCCTAATGTGGGTGTGATTAGTTCTTTTAAAGTCATCGGGACTCTTAGCATAAGTGAAAACACTATCAGATCACAACCTTTTAATTAGCAGTATGTTGTTATAAGTTTGGTAAAGGAATTACTGAGTGAAATTGTACAAGCTGATTTATATGAGTCAGATGAGACAGTGATCATAACAGACTGTTGGCCTCAATGTCTATGAATCTGTAGGAGTCCCAACAAAACGAGAGAATAAGATCTTTTTTAGTTCTAATTTCTCCGATATCTTTTGAAAAGAAAAATACCTACACTTAAAGAAAAGGTACTTTCTGCAGAAAAAACCCTTTGCATACTGTGGGTTTTTTCTTTGCACAATAAAGTTTCTTCTTTGTTGTCCCTTAACCATTTTGTCTCTTTTTTCCACAAGGTGGGAAGTAAAGCAACAGACAATCCATATACATCGCTATTTTGTTTTATCATAATGATGGTGGACATTTTTAACTTCTCTCAAAACATTGAAGTATTTGTTGGAACTTATTAGTTAAACAAAAACCAATGTTCTTTCACTGAAACATCCAGCCTAATTTGTCGTATTGATATGGATATTGATATAAACTGCATTATGTTCTTGAATTTTGATTCCAGGGTAAATACACTGTTTGTTTATAGTGTCTACTTTTTTCCCCCTACCTTTTTTTTTTTTTTAGGTCTGTTTTCCCTTTCCTCTGTAGTCCATGCCAAATCACCTAAAGGACATACAAGCCATTAACATGCATGTGGGTCTCAACTGTGCAGAACAAGCTGCCTATTACGTAGACAGACTTTTCAGCTCAAATGTCTGAACTAATTCTCCTCTGTGACACTGTGTAGGCAAATCCTGAAGTCCTGGACCGCGTTCCTCATGCAGTATCCTGCACAGATGACGTTGTTCACCACAGCTGGGCCCAACTGCACTTCCCTCACAGTCTGACTGCCTCACATCTTCTGGGTTGATGGCATGCAGTTCTGGCCTCACCGTTTTCGTGGGAAAGTATGTTAACTCTTCTCATGGAAAAAATTGCCACTTGGTCCAAGTATCCTGACTTCCCTACACATATGTCAGAATAATTTCATTGAAAACTATTATTTTCTTGGTCAGCAAGGTGAGGATATGATCCTCTTTCTCCCCTTTTCCTCCTCCAAAACCTTACATATAATACACGTGAACAGTCACAGACAGAAGAACAATGGACTCTACATGGGCACAGTAGTGGCCTATGAATGACTCTTATACTGGTTCAGGATATATGACATGGCAGGCAGAACTTTTCAGATAAAACTGTAAACAAACAACCAAAATCATTATTGCAATTTGAGAACCAGCTAGAGAGTACTTGGACATAAATCACTTTGTGTGAGCAGAAACACAAAGGAAATATTGCTAAAATGTTGGCTGGCAGCCATCTTAAAAAAGGTCAGATTTTTTTTTTTTCTTAGGTGAACCATATGTAAAGACACGACACTTCTGGCTAACATCTTTTTTTCCCTGAAGATCGTAATATTTCCAGTCAACACTGTGGTTTTTCTGCACGTTAGAATATGTATTTATGAGATAGATAACAGCTCAAATCCTCATTACTATTCATAATTTCACCCTTATAGCTGCCTTACGTGACTTTCCCAGCCACAACATTACACTAATCTGCCAGTGAAGGAGTCCCCGTCACGACAGAGCCCACTGAGCATTCATGTAAGGATGTTTTGGGGAGGAGATAGGCCTGGATGAGGGGCAGGACCGATTCCCAGCAGCCTTGGGCTTTGGGGACCGTAAGAAGAAGAGTTAATCAAAAGGCTGCCGATTAAGTTGGGACCAAATACCTTGTCTGGCTCCAGGTTTGCCACCTACCTGTATTGTACTGTGTGCACCATGGCACTCGCGTGGTCAGGCTCAGGAGACGTGGGCTGCTGTGATGACTGCAGAAACAGTATTATTCAACAAAACTTCTTACTTTGCAGAGCTATATGAAGCTCGCAGTTGTGTTTTCTTCTGTCGGCCTCAGGCGCAACACAGGGTTTTGTAAAGGAGCAGCCTAGGTCGTTTGCCGTGGTAGTCACTCAGAGTCACCCCCAGAAAGCTCCAGGGAAAGAGAAGGGCAAGCAGGGGTTGGCAGGGGGAGAAGAGGGCAGTGTCTGGGTCACTCATGGCACGGGGGCATCCGACCTAAACTGTCCACATTATAGGGCAATTAGAAATGCTGTTCCAGTAGCTGCAAGAAGGCTTTTCTGTGACTGGCACTCTTTTCTCTGCTCCCCCTACTTCAAAGGGAGAGAGGGCAAAGCTGCCCCCTCTCATCCATCCATGCTTCTCCGGGTATTAGTCCCTGCGCAGGCAGGGACCCCTACAGAGCACCTCAGAGGGCTATCTCCACCGAGGCAGAGAGGCAGGGACCCGGCTCCCAGCCCAGTTTGGAGAAGAGGATGTGCCCCAGCACCCTTTTTAGTGCAGGATGGCAAAGCTCCCCCCTGGCTTTCAGCTGTGCCTAGTATGCACAGCCCAGCTCTGACTAGTTTGCAGAAGGTGGGATTTTTGCCTTCATACATTCCTGTAATACACTCAGTACCCTGCAGCAGAATGACGCAAGGTCCAAGAAAGGGCAGCCTTCATGCATTTATTAAAATTAATGCTAAACTACAAAAAAAGTCCCCTTTCTAAGGATGTGGGTATTCTTGACATTTCTTTAAAGCAAACTGCAATGCACACTGAACAATGTTGAGTCCTGCTGAGGCTTCAGTAACTTAGTTACGCTTTATTCTCTTTCTAACCCACCCACATACACGTTTTACCAATTTAAACTTTTTATAGATCCTCCTAAAGTCTTTTCTGCTGTGGCTTTTCTCTTAGCATCGCACTTGTTTTGTTTTTCTTGCTTCAGCCCTTGCTCAAGTACAGAGTTCCTTCCTACGTCTGCATGATACTGTGCAAGACAGTTTCCATACCACAGTGTGAAGCAGAGCTAAAAGGAAGGAGAAACAAATGGACTTTACCTGTGCGACACCTCTGTCTGGCTCTTCTGTATAAAATACACAACACTGATTTAGGAGCTTTGGTCCTTGCATGCCAATAAATTACTGGAAGTAGACATAAAAGATGCTAATGGAATCATACACTAATGAAACCTAAAGCATTTATAACTTAAGTAACTTGTCACAAAGCAAAAATTGACATAATTGTACAACTAGGTCCAGGCATACACTCCTGCAACTGTAAAGAGGGGATCTTGCTTACAGATCAAGGCCATATTCTCTGTGTTGGACAGAGTGATTAAATACATATATTAATATAATTAGGTAATATACAAGCATTTTTAAAATGAAGCATCTAAAAAGTCATACCAACTTACCTTTCAAATCAGGAATAATTAGAACCATTTTGAGGCCTATTACTTTCAGCTGCAAGACAACAGCTGATTCCAATGGGCTCTGTATCACTGAAAGCCTGCGCAGTGTTTTGCAAGACAAAGTTCAGATTCATGCTAAGCTAATACATTCATTCATCTTTGAGAGCTTCTTCCGCAGCTAAAATTTGTTTTTGTATTTGAGTAGTATAACAAATACCTCATCAACTCAAAAGCATACTCCCTAGCAAAGCACTGAATTTCAGGACTAACAGAAAAAATTGAAATCTTAGAAAGAAAACACTGGACTTTCTCAGTTGATAGTTGCCACCTTCTTATATAAGATTCTTGTGCTGAGTTGAGCTGATTATAAAATAAAAGGAATGGGTTTCCTAGAAAAATGGAAATGCTGTCTTAAAGGAAGATGCTTTTCAGATCTAAAATACAAGAGTTGAATTTTGTTTTCAAACAGAAATCATAAACTAACGAGATTTACAGAGGAAAGAGCAATGTGCAAAATGCGTGAAGTTTTTCTATTAAGGAAAATTATTTCTGGCAGTTGCACCACTTGAGATAAGGGGTGATGGAGACATGAGCAAATATCTTGGCATCACTTGGTGTGAGCTTGGAGCTCTGCCTAGCAACATTTCTAAAATGAATCAAAGCTCATCTGGCATCCTGCTTAATCTTTAGCTAATGCATACATTGGGGCTCGGGCTTCCCCTTTGTATTATGATGTTACCAACACACTAATGACTGTTTCACTTCGGTGTGGCATATAAAGTGGGGAATATTTGGGAAGTTACACCCACAGGCAGAGTAATGAACATACCTTCACTGAAAGTCATAGGGTGATGCTCATTTATGTTGGTCCTAATCGTGCAATAGGAATCAGAATATGTTAACAGCTTGGGCACAATAAATAAAGCACACTCCACGCTCTCTCCACCTGAGAGCGTACACAGCACTCTACAAACTCATTTTCATTAGAGTTTACTGTATGTTGAGCTGAAGAACATGACAGTAGATTCTGTTGGAGGTGAGTGTTGAATGGAAGATGTGAATATCCGTTTCTGGTTATAAGTGGGGTTATGGATTTCTGAACTCCACCTGGGACCACACTGGGATGCAAGGAAGTCAAGCCCCAGAATTAGCTGTATGGTACTGGATGGAATAATTTGTTCATATAGAGGGCAGATTGTTTTAGAAAATGGGATTAGTTTATTCTCTACGAAACAGGAAAGACTTGCTTCAGGCAACTGAAGGAAGCAGCAATTGCCCTTTTTATTCTTTCTTCTCCCTGAGGGGATATAAGGCAATGAGTCAACTTTGATTCTCCCCTCAGTCCCACTGTCAGAGAGGCTGCCAAGTATATATTGGGTTCCCAAGGGCAAAAGGCCTTCAAGCAGATATTTGTGATACTTATCCTGTGGCTAGTGCTGAAAATTAAAGACACATGATGTGCAAACCCAAAACAACAAGCATAGCTTTCCAAAGACAACCAGCTGCTTCACTGGGAACTGCCAGAGCAAACAATTAGGAATTCAGCAAGGCTATTCACACGGCCTGCTTTCCCGTTGGACGGTTTGGTATTCTCTGCCATGAGGGGAGACAACTTTGATATTTCAGAAAGATGATAAGAGTGACTATTCATCATTGGTTTTGTCCAGCTGGGGAGGTAAGGGCATGTATCTGTTTTGAAAGAAAAAATAACTGAAGCTTCCTCAGTCGGCAAGGCAGTTCATGAAATACACCTTTCATAATTACTAAACATGAATTACATTCTAACTGAGAAATTCTCAATAAAGGAAAGCTGTTTAGGAGGTTAACCATCACTATCAAAACTGAGGAACTGAGATGATATGCTTTTTTCAAATGGTTTTCTAAAAGAAAGTGAAAGGGATGGACGCAAATCAAGTTGCCAAATTCAGTCTCTTCATGTAGGTCCAGATACCACTGATGTGGTTCAATTGCAATGAAAAGCCACAGTCTAGTATGCATAGCAACTCCATCGCTGTAGCCAAATTAACACAAAGGCAGACTGTGGAGTCAGATGTGCTCAGGAGAATCACTCTGGATTTACCTGGGTAGGACTGAGAATTGAACCTGTTCCATAAAGTAATCCATCTTCTATGCAAGCATGTGAAGGAACTCCAAAATTGACATTACTAAACTTCCCAAGAGTATAGTATTTCTGTATACCATCTTTTCAGCTTTGGATGCACTTGTAAAGTACTGTTCTTCTACCAGTGAATATCACTTCTCACACTTTGGCTAGGTAATTGATGGTTATTGACTAAAGCCTACAAAATTGAAATAACCCTAGAGTTCAGCAAATGCACAGTTCTTCACATATACCAATATCTTGGCAGAAATCATAGAAAATGCTACAGAAACAAGAACAAAACTAGTTGTTGGGCACAGCTTTAAAGCCCCATAAAGAGTGTTGCCAGAGAAGTACCATACAGGCTGAAAAAGATGATTTTTAAAAATGCAGTACTTAATAAGGTTAAGAACAAGTGAACTGTGTACCAGCTGCACATTAGATGCTCAAATTCGTATCAGCTTCTTCACCTACGGATGACAAAGCATCAGCATGTGAACCTTGTCTAAACCATGTCTAACTCTTGACCTAGACAGTGACCAGATCTCGGGAGGGCACGACTTTCTACACAATTTCTAAACTTCCTGGTTCTATCGGGGTTGAACGCTCTCAGAAAAAGGATCCTTTCTGCAAAGCTGTTAAATGCTCCTTGCTATTTCACTGAGTGCTATCTTATCACCTGAGAAGTCACACTGAGTATTCCATCTCCAGTTTCACAAATTAGTCTAGTTCTTGGAAATGAAAATCCTATCTCAGATCTTACCGGAATATTATCACAGGAGCCTAAATGCAAATAAACAAGAAGAGTGCGCACCACCAGAGGTTTAGCAAAAACATTTTTTTTTTAAATTTCTAGCCGTTCAAATATAACTGGTTTGAAAAGTCATCTGAGAAGTGAGTATAATGGTATTTGCATTCCTTCAACAGAGATAAAATACAAATCAAATAAGCCAAGGGAGGAAAAGAGAGCAAAACTATAAAGTATAAAGGACTGCAAAAAAAAAGGGAAATGATTGTATCTGTATCTATCTATCACTAATCTACAATTTAATAGATATAGTTAGATGAAAAAAAATTAAAAGATAGCAAGGAGAAAAATATATTAGTGCTCAAGATAAGAACAGACATCGCTGAGTGGTTGATCTTCACAGCTTTTCCTGAAGACCCAGATCATTGTAAGTGATTTCACGTGAACTCCCCACAAATGAAACTGGCAACTTAGGCCCCATTCAGTGCATATTTGAAACAGGCTTTTACTGAGGCAGTTCTGATTTCTGATCAGAATCTTTTTTTTTCCCCTTCTGCTAATAATATTTTGCATACTGCTGAATAGTTCTATGGAAAATACGGGTTTTAAATTACTAAGGGCAGGGGAATTGACAGTTCAGCTGAACTACATAGATGTTTGAAAACCAAAAGCTCTTCATAGAGGTTAGTGACAAGGTATTACTTCTTAAGTTAATATCTTCTTCAAGATACTATTTCTTAAGTTGACCTTTCTTAAACAGAATTTTTGTGGTAGTCTTAGAAACTCAGCATAGGACCAAACAGGCCATCTTTTCTTTTCTTTTCTAGAGTAGTACCTTATGAGCAAGGGTGGAAAAATATGTAGTATTTTGTAAGGGATCTTTCCTGAATAGTGCAATAGGAGTTGTAGGTGCTGTATTTGTGAGCAGGCAGAGAATGATGTTTTCCAGTGAAGCTTTCAAAAGCATTAAATTCACTCTAAGAAAACTTCTGAACCTTAGACTTTTCCTGTGAGCATATGATACACATGCCTCAAAAACATAAAACCAAAGAACCCAATCAAAATCAAAACCACAAAACCAATAATAAAAAGCCATTCAGCTGGAGGTATACTGTAACTAGGATCTGTTTCTAGAAAATGAAAACCAGCTTTGCACTCTTTCTCTGCATGCATAGGCTGCTGAAGCATGCATTTTGGTTGCCTCTGTCTGAATACACCACATTCTGGCAATATGGCAAGAAGCAAATAAGATAAAACACACCATGAGATCATATTTTGTAAATCAGAACTTTCCCAAAGAGTACTAGTGACATAATAGATCTAGAAATTAGTAAAAAATATCAGCAGTTTCCATCTTTAAAAGCTCAGTTTATACCTGTTTACCATCATCTAATGTTATATGAAATTCATAAAAGTTGTGAGTGCAACAGTTAAAACAGCACTGAAGAACTGGACTGGATAACCAGTTTAGGGATCTAGATGACTAAAGTATTAGCTCTGAATGCAAATGTAAAGGGATAAAATTCTGCCCATGTTATACAGTTATATAACCGTAAATCTGGAACAACCCTTCTGAGGCCCCTGGAAATTCTGAGATGTTACAGGAATATAGCAGAGCACAAAATCTGACTGAAATCAGCATAGTGCTATCACTCATTCCTAAACTACATGAGAATATATGTATTTACAGGCACAGGAATGGCAAAATTAAAGACAGAAATTCATAAAAAGAGTAAATTCCTTAACAGAAAAAGAAAACACAAAGATATTCAAGCTTTAATGTTCTGGAGTTACACTATAACAACTAACCAATTTTCCATTTTCTTTCAAATGTCCCACACACCTAAGCCTACAAGCAGGTTGTGCTCTTAAATTATCTCTGGATGTAATACTCACAGAAAGACACAGGCTGTAAACAATGAAACATAATTAAAATGGTTTGAAAAATTCCTGTCCAAGTACCTATGATTAAATTATTTCATCTTTAAGTTTGGGCAGCAAGTTTCCCAGGATTCTGTGTACCTATGTTATAACATGGATCAAAGTGTTGGCCATGTAAAATGAGAAACAGGCCAGTGCAAAACTGACAGAATTAATCCATGGTATACACTTTTCCATCATAGTAAATGCTGTTTCTGTGCAGTGAGCCGTCAGTAATCTCAATTCTTTTTCCTGTAAGTAATACAGCTCTGGTTAGTTTAATTTGCCCTGTACTTTAGACTTCCTCTGCAAGCTGCAGTTTAACAGATTTTATGAAGAAGTGTCCTGGTTGCGGCTGGGGTAGTTAATTTTTTTCCTAGTAGCTGGTACAGTGCTGTGTTCTAGATTTAGCATGAGAACAATGTTGATAACGCACTGATGCTTTTGTTGTTGCTAAGCAGTGCTTACACTAAGTCGAGGTCTTTGCAGCTTCCCATGCCCTACCGACTGAGAAGGCTGGAGGGGGCACAGCCAGGACAGCTGACCCAAACTGGCCAGAGGGATATTCCATACCATGTGACGCCATGCCCAGTACATGAACTGGGGGAAAGCTGGCCGGGGGGGCCGCTGCTCGGGCTAGGCATCGGTCGGCGGGTGGTGAGCAATTGCATTGTGCATTGTGCATCACTTGCTTTGTATATTATTATTAATTATTATGATTACTACTATTTTATTTTATTTCAATTACTAAACTGCTCTTATCTCAACCCACAAGTTTTCTCACTTTTACTCTTCCGATTCTCTCCTCCATCCCACCATGGGGGGAGTAAGTGAGCAGCTGTGTGATGCTCAGTTGCTGGCTGGGGTTAAACCACAACAAGATGCAACTATGTTAGAAGAAAAATATTGTTATGTGTTCATAGTGGAGTACCAGAGCCACAAAGCTTTAATCCCCTGTTGGCTATAAACATTAAACTTCACAGTTTCTGTACCACTTCAGAGCAGGGCTATGACATTTTAAAGTCACCATGAATAAGCGTTCCTTTGTGGCAAATACTTAGTCAAGCTAATGATTTTTTTTTTTTTTAATTGTTATTACTGTCACTGCAGAGCTCCAAATAAATGATAAGGAAGTAGTAAAAATAATGATTGCAATGTCTATCAACAGCGCACTGGTAACTTAGGCCTGTAACTCCCGTGCAAACAGCTTGTAGAGTGAAGCGAAAAAAATATTTCATGTAGCTTTAACTAGACCTACTTTACCTGTACAAAAGCTCAAAAATCTCACTTTAAAAATTACAGTAGTCTGTGAGATACTGTACCTGAATTTTCTATTGCTTTCATAGCTTGGCAATCTTTTGGCATGGCCACTGGCACAAGTTCCTCCTGATTGTTAGGCTTACCTACAAGATCTCCTCTTCTGGATGCGAGAGGCTGTCCTGTTTAACATATCATTAAAAGGTTGTGATTTACACCAATCTTTACCAATGTACAAGCGCTAAGTATGTTTAATTCTGTGTGTGCTAATACAGGGCCTGGGGAACCCAAGATAACAGGAGTAATTTTTCAGTGTAAGTAGGCTGTTAGGGTGACATTCACCTGCCCAGGTCCTAACTCGGCGTATGGAAAGGGCTATGTGTAAAACAGGGACTGCAATCTAGATTTCACCGTAAATTTCATTATTAGTCAGACACCTCTTTCCCTATTTGTATGAATTGTACACAGCAAACTTGTTTTCTTCAAAGAAAAATCAAGGATCTTCCTCAATTAGCCGCCTCCTCTCAAATCAAATCAAAGTTTTAATAAGCTGGCAAGCAATACAAAACTATTAACAACATCCTAAAGAAGAAAAACATATTTCTTGCTATCCCTCAGTGAGCTGGAGCTCATTTTGATAACCTGGTTAGCTTCCAGCTTTGTAAGCTACTGAAATATTTTTCGCTCTGGACTATAATCAGACAAAATGAACAAAAGGGAAAACAATTATCATAGCAGTTTTGTTTCTGGAATTTAAATCCTGCCAGCTCCTTCAATTTTGCAAACTGACACCTTTTCAGACGACTTCTTCGTGATAAAACCTCTTTGCTGTGTTTACAGTGCCAGCTGAATGGCAAATTCCCACTACAAGAGGAGCAGTGGATAAGGCTTATTTCCCTGCTCCTGCAGCAAACTGCCCACCTAGCCTGTGAGCCTCCTCTGTAGTTTTGCCTTTGAAGTTTCATCTTGATTGCAGTCTAAACACTCACTAAAGATGGAGAATTTCACCTTGAAGCTGGCAGAGATGTTCTCATTTCTCCACTGGTTGTGCAGAAAAAAATATTCTGGGCTTAGCACAAAAGCTCAGTAGCTCTTTTAAAAGGACTTCCTCTCTTTTCGGGGTCATTAGCTTTAAATATATGGAGCAGTAGTCAGGGAGCAAATGAAGGAGACGGAAGAAAAACGTTTGAAATTAATTGAGGCCTAGAGCGTAATGAAAAAAAGAACCCAAAATCACATTAGAGATGGTTTTTTGGACATGGCTTCTGTTCTGTCCTTCTCCAGCCAGGATTCAGTCTTCCGACAGCAGCCCAGCTGCCTTTGACATGAATTATCTGCTCCAGTGGTGTTCTCCCAGATGAGGTGCCCAGTGCCCCCAGGCCAGCTTTCAGAAAAGGGTCAAACTCTGTGAGAAACTGAGCATTTTTGCAAAGGTCTGAGGATCCTCACAAACTGGGTGAAGCCAGAGTCTCTTCTCCTGCAATAGCAATAGACTCTAAAGTTGCTCAGAGCAGGGAAGGATCAAAAGTATTCATCCCGGTTACCTCAGGAAGAAGGAGACTAGTTGCCAGGCCCTCTTAAATTTTTAGATCAGATTGGATGTCTTAGAATATTCATAGGACATTTTTTGCAGACAATAAATATTGAAAGTGCTGTCTTTTGCTGAAGCTTGAAAAACGTGAGGGTGGGTACTTTAAAACACAACATGCAAATGCGAAAGCAAGTAGATCAAACCTAAAATAAGAAAGAGTAGAAGTAGTGTGACTTTCTTTGAATCTGGTCAAAGCTGTAGGTCGCTTTACTGTTATCTGAATGGGATCAGATATTGTTGGCATGGTAATATGCAAAAATCACGTTGTCATACACGCACACAATCTATTTTACCAGCTAGTACTTTGCAATACTACAAATCAGCATTTCCCCTCCAAGATCTTTCCTAAATAATTTTACAAGGAATTTTACACCAGATGAGGAAATAAAGAGGATTCATGCAAATGTTCATTCCCACGTTAAATGGGAGGGTGCAGCAGAGAGACTGCAGTTTTTATTCAAGCTGAAACCCTGCTTCAGTCCTGTGTGGCCTTTCTTGGGGAATTCACTGTACAATTTTTTATTTTACAGAAATAAATCCACTTTAAAGTGTCCTAAGATGTCCAGAAGTGGAGCAAACAAAAATTCTGACTTGAAAAGCTCAGAAGTGAAAATCTCTAAGTCAGTGCCATTAACTACCACAGTTAGAGCTGCTCTCCTATTCTTTTCTCTCTAATAAACTACTGGAACAGCAGGTAAAAGAGCTATGATGAAGGCATGTGGAAAAGTTACTTATAAATAACAGCGAAATCCAAAGGTAGGTGTAATCCTGTGGACAAGGGCTCCCTCTGTGCAAAGATATTCCCTGTCACAGGACAGGAACAGTGTGCCACAGTGAAAGGTGCCAGCAGTGGGAGGAAGCACATAAAAGAAATTAGCCCTCTCCCCTTTCTACCAGTAAATCCGTCTGGTAACAGCTGTTACCTATCCAGTTTATACAATCTCTTCTCCAAAATCTTTGATGTCCAGAAGACTGGAAAATCTAATCATGTCTTAGGAAAGAGAACAACAAAAATATTGGGAAAGTAATAAAAACACAAACAATTCTCTTATTGCAATACTTGCTGAGAAAGAAAGTTCTCCAGATCTGGTTAGTTAGCAAACTCTTTTATAAACCAGTCATGAATGGATGAAATTTACTATTTATGGCTATGGAAATAAAATTTTAAAAAGGACTTGCTTTATTCAGCAATCTTGAGAACAATGATATATTTTCATTTGCTCTGCTAAGGACAACCAAAAAATGAGAGCATTGAGGCTTCCTCTGAAAGTCTTCAGCTTACACAGCCAGAATATAGTTTAGCCCATTACCCCAAGGGCCTGATTCTACATTACATCAGCTCTAATGGAATTACATTTGTGCAACGAAGACGATAATGAAATAAATAAATAGATCACAATATCCCTGGTTCTACTACACGACCAAACTGGCGGGATACACCGTGCGCCGGGAGGCCTGTGGTAAGGCACCGAAAGTGGAGCAGCTTGGCGGCTGCCTGCCATGCCACGGCTTCCCAGCTGGAGAGGCGGCCTCCCGAGAGAGGCACACCGAACCCAACCCCACGCTGGGAATGACGTAACTCCTCTCTCTGGCGCTGACGAAATGGCTTGAGATGTGCTACCCGTGACATATGCCCCACAGTAGCTGAATGAGGAATGAGAGTCCTCTTCCGTCCCTTTTGCCCCAGACAAAAAGTGGCATCGTTATGCAAACAGGCACCGCTCGGGGCACGTAAGCAGGCTGCACTGCATCGCCGCTCGCTCACGTCGGGTGTATCAGGCTACCCGGCGCTGGGGTCAGGCAGGGTTTGGCCAGCTGCACGGGAAACAAACAGCAGCTCCTTCTGGAAAACAGAGGGAGGGGGCCAGTCTCCATGCACCTGTTGAAACAAGATTATAAGATTTAGGTTAGGAATGCCAATATGCTTCTCCTGCACAGATCCTGCAGGCACACCTGTGGTACCTAGCAGAGATTGCAAAACTTCGCACAGAGGGGACCGCTCTCACTGCTGTAAAACAGGAATAGCACTCGTACCAAATCTGATATGTAAAGTGAGAGAGAGAATCTGAATTTTAAATATGAATTTTAAAGCTCTTCCTGTATCATCATCCCATTCACCTACAGCTCCTGTGCATGCGAATCTCCCCAGACACATCTCTCCAATGTGTAACCTCAGTTACACATCAGATAATACGCCCAGAGAGCTATTTTTTTTTTCTATTTGGAGATTATGCAGTACAAACTCTCATTGGCTTATTTTTCTTTTAAATCACTACAAAATGTCTCTCTGTTTTGGAGGGGGAGGAAAGTAGAAGGGGAGTAGGCTAATGCATTTTAAATTTTAAGGGAAAGAACCCCTCCAAAGTACAAAATCTTTCAAAGACAGACTTAACGTGGTTTGTGAAACTTGTGTGTGACTGCTGTTTATAACTTGTACCACACTCTGCCTCCTTCACCCTCTGACACATAGCAAGAAAACTGGATTCAAAATGAGATTGCACCATGGTGAATTCATTCCTTGAATTGCATCGTACGTTTCAGCAATACACAGCGTGGGAACACGTCGATTAGCTCTCGCTTTGAAGAAATTGGATTTGCAAAGGTCAGCAGTGGCTCGGCCCATTTCTCAGCAGATCTTTGGCTTGCTTTTCATCCCGGGACTAGCAGGGAGGAGGTCAGAGAGGAATGACAAAAAGAGCGAGCTTTTTGAAGCGCGCCCAAAGAATCTGACCCTGCTCGCAGCAGCGTGGAGGTTTCTTTTGCTCAAAGCTAATAAATAGGTAGATTTTATACCAAATTTACAGGAATAACTTTCCGGGTTTACTTTACGTACTAAACAATTCATTATTTTGGTATAAACTAAGAAATGCTTTTGAGTGTAACTTTCAGTCTGGTGAGAGCTGCCTGAAGCTAATCCGTAGAAACGGCTCACTCGCCCTCCCCCATCCATCCCTCTTTTTGTGCGAAGGGGAGCCGCCAGCCTGGAAAAAAGGTGGAAGGAGGCAAAGCTCAGCCCCCAGTGGAAGTGCAAAACCCGGGGAGTTTGTGCTCTGTATTTCTCCTTTGAAACACATTTCCCAGTTGTTTAGCTTGCTCCCGTGCCAACGTACTGAGACAGAGGTAGCTTCATTACCCTTTCAAGCCGGAAAACTCACAAAATATTTTGGCCACCCTCCACACCTTATTAACATAAACTGGAGTTTCCTCCCGCCGCTGGCAGGGCAGGGCGCTGGGAATGTGTGATCTTGGCATTTCGGCGGCTGTCGCCGAAGTCCACCTTATTCCTGCGGTGAAGGATTACTCCTGGATCCTGAACAGGGGGTTGCTGTGGGCACTTACACCGGAAAGCCACAAAAGAGGGAAGGAGGTGGGGAAAAAAGAAACGAGGGCAGGTTAGAAAGGAATCCAAGAAAACCAGCAAGCCTGAGTTCCTTCACCTGTAAATATTAAACACCTCTTGCAGAAATATAGTACATACAGACTGAAATGTGTCTCCTAGAAAACTGGGAATAATGGACTTGTTTGCTCCATTAGTATATTTTTTTGGCAGGTCCCTTTCATATGCTTCGATTTCTCTGGCTTTAAAGTCTCATGAAGGCTTGCGGTGTGGGGAGAGAGTAGAGAGAATAGCTCCGGCTGCTGTTGCAGGTCTCCGAGAGCTGTAAAAATTTGCTTTTCCCTGGCTCTTCCAACACATAACGTTGCAGCATTCTGGCATAAACTATAATTTAGAAAGGATCCAAATCACAGAAGGCCAAATCCTAATGCCCCTGTAGGTTCCTGTTAAGTAGCCAGTACTGATCCAGGTGAATTCTCCCTGACATTAACTGAACAAAAGGTGAATGCCAGACTTTGCCCCGACTAATTTATTCAAGTTGGAGAATTCCTTTCAGAGTCGGTCCCAGGGATTCCGAGAGGTCTGGCTGCTGCAGGAGGTGGCAGCAGGAATACTGCAGATCTTGGGAAACCTGCTGGAGGGGAGCATTTACAGCATGTGTAAAAGAGGTGCAGGGCAGAGCTTTTCAGGAAGACGAAGAAGATGAAAAGAGAGTGGCTATCGTCAAAATGACAGATGAGTGATGTTTCTGTGACATAACAGGAAGTAATAAATGCTGGTTTCAGGCTTTTAGTGGGGAAATGGTTTGTTCACCTACTGCTGCATAACTACATCAGGCTTCCCCCAACATCTAATCATCTCCATGAAGGAATGGGTCTATGGAGGGCTCGTAACAACTCTGCCAAGGAGACTGTGCCAGCTCGCCTCCCAGGTGTTACGTTACCACGGATCCAGGCATACCCTGGAGTTTCTCATTACCTCACAGACCAGCAACCTTTCGGCTGAGCCTTCACTTTCCAGCCACAGATGTGGAGGCAAGTAGGGGATCTGAATAAGGTTCCCAGCTAAGGGGATCTCTCTTCGGAAATAGCATTTTGTGCTAAATATGAGATTCCCATCTAGAGGTTTGGTTACAGAATCCTTTCGAGGAATATAATTTTTAATTGGATTGGTTCCACAAAATTTGACCTGTAGGAAGTTGTCACTTATGGACACACACATCATTTGCAAATTTTGCATCTGTGTATGTGCAGACAAACATTATCTAACATGCAGAGTTTAGGCATAAGGAGGTGTATCTGGATTATCTGTGCACAGCCGTTCATGCTCAGCAATCAAATCCCAGAACTAGCTTCTTTTTTATATTTAGCATCCTATTGTCTCTCTGTTTTCATTTTTAACACACTCTTTTATGTGTGATATTTTTATCAACACTTACTTCAGCTTCCTTCAGTGGAGAAAGGTGTCCTTACTGCACCTTTCACATATGAATAGGCTTCGTAACTGAAAACACAGAGTGCTGGTTTTAGCTTTCTTTTTTCAAAAACAAAACAAAGTAAGTCAGAAGGTTAAACAACTACAGTTGAGGCTACCTTGCTGAGCTGCAATAAAAAAGAAAAGATTGGTCTGAACACACATTTTTTCATTAAAAAAAAATGCACATAAATTACAGCTGCTGACCATGTAGTCATTCTTTTTATGAGGTGTTTCCCTATACCCATATATGATTTCCACATATAAATTCCCCATTGGTCTGAAAACTGCTCACATGAAACTGATGTTTTTCTTAATAAATTGTCCGCAGAATCTGTATTTCATCTCGGACATAAAAAGTTCATTAGGGAAAAAAAGCATCCCGGTGTCCTGGTGGAAAGCAATACCAGACACTATCCAAGCTAAAAAAAGATCTGACTGTGTAGCCTTTTTTTCCTGCTTTTCTACTTAATTATTTTCCATAATTTAATAAAATCCAATATACCATAGCATACTATAATGGTGCCTGCAGTAACAACCATCTAGTCCAGAGCAGAGAAAAAAGCAATTCTGTTTCGCTGAGTATTTCAGTGTGTTAAATTTTGTTTCCTTT
Source organism: Aptenodytes patagonicus (assembly GCF_965638725.1). Classification (NCBI taxonomy): domain Eukaryota; kingdom Metazoa; phylum Chordata; class Aves; order Sphenisciformes; family Spheniscidae; genus Aptenodytes; species Aptenodytes patagonicus. The sequence continues at coordinate 102,944,502 of NC_134951.1, forward strand.
AAAATTCTCTAGGAGAGGGAATAGGCACCTAGCCCTGAAACAGTCTGTCTCCGAGCACAGAAACCCCGAAGCCCTCTGCTATGAAAGAGCCTGTTTGATGAGATGCTCTCGAACCATGCAGTGTGGAAGCCTGGGAACTGCTCCAGGTCTGCTTACCGAGGTCTTCTCACCAGGGAAAAATCACTGGAACTAGAATCAAATGTTCCATATGGGATGCTCAGTTATGAATCTGAGAAAGCATTAAAAATATGAAATTGTGAAAAAATTCCCCAGGCACACACATGAAAATGAAAACCCACATTCATCATTACCTCTGCTACTCCATGTAGAAAAGAGGCAATACTAAACTAAACCGGATGGCTGCGTATTAAGGGTCATCTGCTGCTCTTACTATGGAAGCGCAGCTGTCTCCTGAAGAAGCCAGTGAGTTCAGCAGAGACCGGGTGAAGAATGTGCTCCTAAGAGATTCCTCCTCCTAGAGGAAAATGCTTGGTTTGACAAACTGTTGGATGTGTGTCAGAATGTGACAGACAGGGGACATTTTTAGGAACACTTCACTGAACTAATGTAGCGGAGTGTGGTCCCCAAAAGTACAGTTGCTTTCATTCCCATAATTTACTTTCATCTGTCTTTTTCAAAACCTTCCCTAATTAAGCTTAATTGCCATGCAGTCACACATTAGTGCAACATTCTGTCCACTTGTGGACCACCCATAAAATGTTTCATAGCATTAATCCTGGAAAGTGGTAGATTGCTTGTTTTGTTTTGTTTTTTAATGTGCATAAGTGCCTATAATGCATAGCGATGGCTTTCTGGAACTGATACTTGACTCTGATTATCATGAAACGATTCTTAGTTTATATCAGAAAATTAGAGAGGTCAGAAGGGTGTTTGTGTTTTCGGAAAAACAAGCAATTGTGATGATTTGGAATCCAATGTCTTTGGTGCAGAACTCAGACATGGGGATTCCCGGCTCCATGTAATATTTAACTCCTTCTTAGGACAGTTATGTGCCAGACCATAACAACTTGGATACCCTCAGCTTTTGTGAGTTAGCTAGGTTCTCTGCATCACTTAAGTCTCGGTGATTTAGACTCATAAGCAGCAGTGATCTGATGACCTAATGAAACCCAGGAAAACTATCTTTAAAGCTGGGCAAAGGTCTAGCCTGGAGGACGCCTCTAAGTAATTTGTAGGAGCTGATCCATTACAGAGTATTTAGAAATAGTAAAACAAAACAACAGCAACACAGAATCGCAGGGAAGGCCACTGAAATATTCTTGTAAGCAGCTGATTATTCATCTCTCAAACTACAGTTTATCTGAGTGCAGTAGTTCTCATACCTTTGAAGTTAAGATGACCCCTGAATTTCTAGGATGCTCAAGCAAAAGCAGCAAGTACCAGGTACCTCAGAAGAAAGCTGCTCCCAAGATGCTTCCAGACAGAAATGCTCAGTCAAGCTGGGTGGGCTGAAAATTCACATGACTAGAGGGACAATGACAAAAAGACAAGCAGAAAGTAGTGTTAGATAATAAAATCAGAACTTTTGTAGCAATCAGACAACATGATATTTTATAGCACAAAGATATACCATGAGGGAATTCCAGCCTCACTCACTTTGGTGAGAGTCAGAGTTCACACAATATGACTAAAAATTTCATTTGCCATTTACACTGGCTACTCTTTCCTATGGTTTCTGGGCACTGTGGGACAACGCCAGTATTTTTGCCACTGCTAGAAATACTTTTCTTAGTCCAGAAATGACAAAGAGAAAGGGAAAAACAAAATTTAGGTCCAAGTTAATATTTCTAAATTATTAATAAAAGTGATTAAGTTACATCTAGTCCTTTCCAAAGCTTTCAAGCTTTGTAGAATGTATACGTTGGAAAGGGAAAAATGAAAGGAGAAATACCAAGAACTCTCTAACCAGCAAGGACTAGTTGCACATGTAACTTATTAGCTAAATTTGTCCAAACTACATAGTACTAGAAAGATGCACATTCTTTGAAAAAAGTAGGGGTCTTACGTTATGCATGTGAGACAAAAGTAAAACGGAGAACAGGAGATGCACACATTATTGCCTGTGAGCCCAAAGGCAAGTTCTGATGATGATTTAACATTTTAATGTCAGGGAAAATAATTCTTTTCAGTCACACCTTTATGAATTTCAAAACTGAGAAAAAAACCCCCTGCCTCTAGCTTAATTGATTTGAATAAAAATGCAAACATATAAATTTATTTTGCTTAATAAAAGCTATAAAATGTCAAATGACACAAAATTTCTTCAAAAATTTCTTTCTGAAAAGCCACACACACAAAAACTCATTGTTATCTATGTTAATACTATCTTTGTCCCTTATTTACCACCCAGCCCTAGCATTCTTTCTGGGTGGGAACTGCGCAAGGCAAACACTCATGGGCAAACTGAAGTGACAAGCAAGCAAGAAAAACAGAGTAAAGAAATGAAAAGTGTGTACTTGCTCTGCCAGCTATGCTGCAGGATACCGAAGATATCATAGCTGCATTGAGTCAGCCCTAGAATTTTAATAGGTCATTATAGAGGAAATTTGACATATATTATTAAAGAGAACCCCCCAGCTCAGAAATGCTGGAATAAATTAACACATTGCAATTCTACTGACACCGCCAGGGTCATTCCCAGGGAGAAACTGGTGTTGTCTTTTGTTTTGTCGAGTAGGATTCATTCCTTCAATTTCAAATTCTCTTTCAAATGTTAACATATCTAGATGGCATAAACGTGGCAATCCTGGTGACTACTATACAAGGGAGGCAGGCTTGTTTGCTACAGGGCTTCTGCACTTTGGGTCCTCAACGTCTGGGGCGCAGCCTAATCCAAGGGGTATAGGCAGTAGGGTTAGGATATGTATGTTGTGGAATATGGCAATCTGGAATGGCTTTGTGGCTATTTACTCAGAGAAAGAGTGGTGCCACCTCTCTGTGATCATTTCTACGCATCTTTTTACTCGCATTTAAAAATAAGTCAAACATCCAATCTCTAAAAATACCAACTACTCACAAAAATATACAGCTCCTTAGGGAAATGAGGTTACAACATAATCGTGTTGTACGAGTGTTTGCCTGTCATCTGTTTGCTCTTTCCCCCCAGTTTTTAACTCCATTTTACAGAAGGGCAGAGGTCTCAACGACTGTCAAGTTCTTACAAGTCCTGTGCAAAATGGGGGCAGCCCGGGACCGTGTACGCAGCAGCGCTGCCCTGGCCACGCATACAGTCCTTCCTGCCAGGTGCTGGAGGCACGAAGGACAGGGAGGGCTGGTGGTGGTGGAGAGCTGGAAAGCAGACCATGAGGCTGAAGAGACAGAAATCTATAGGAAATGAGGCCTCTTTAGTCTGGCTGCCTGTGGGTCAACTTGTTAACTGATTTATACCATTTTTTTCCCCTCAGTTCTTGAGTTCTGCTGAAAATTATTTTTCTGCCAATGATGCTTTCCAGGAAAAGACTGCAGTGCTCACTTCAGAACTCCTGACAGTATCATTTATATGCTGAACAAGGGGGCATAGCAAACAAGCTTTTTCTTATGTTTTGCTTTAACCTTGCTGATGCCTTTTCGGTGAACTATGAGCCAAATTCTTCATTTCACTGATTTAACAAGTGTGCAGATACTGACATCTCCAATCCCACTTTTCCAGGTCAAGATCACGTTTCTTTAGAGACCAGCTGAGCCTGCAGACCTCCGAGTCTATTTTCTCATAAATGCCGGTCTCACGGATTTTTAGTGGGAGAGCAAGTGTGGGTTGGGGGCTCGGTACCTACCTATGTATAGTACATATTTGTATTTAATTCTGAGATGCAGCTACCCTGATGGTTATAATCCTGTCCCATAGAAAGCAATATTAAATACAGGGCCTGTTCCTATAGGCTCAGTTCAAATGTGGTTAATCAAATGAGTCCATATTCTGTAGGTTTCAGTACTCCTGAGAGTAACAGAAAACCAGTGACACCAACAAATCGTGATTAAAAATGCAGGAAGCCTCATCAGGGAATGATTGCAGCTTTCCTACTTTGTTTTGATTAATATTTAATTCTGGTACAGACAGAAACAAGAATACAATTGAGGCTGAAAAAAGTATTTGTTCTAATGAAAGTATTTTGCTCATTAACAGTACTATCACTCAGTGAATAACAAAAGAACTGCGATGAACTCCATTGATTAAAAAAACGCCCACAACTATTTAAGAAACCAAATATATATTTAGGGTCCTAGGCAACAAACATCAGGTACCTGAGGCCTCCCAGGAAAGAAACACACATTCATGATTATATACAGTAATACCATTTCAGGGCTTGTCTGGATGAAAAGCGTTGAATAAGTTTATATAGCTGACATCCAGATCACTGCAATCTAAATACGTACAAACCTGCGTAATCTAGTCCAGACAAAGAGAAGCACCTTTCCACCTGGGAGCAAATAACAAATGTTATCACTCACCCAGTGGGTGCGTGGGGTGAGAGGGGTGGTTCGAATACACCCGGTGCTGTCAGGACCACGGCTTCTGCGGAGCTAGCTGCCCACGCTCCCATCCTCCCTGGCAGCGGTAAGTTGCTGGAAGCCCACAGCCCACCTCTGCGCTCTGCTGCTTAGGGCATCTAAGAAAGGGAAAAAGGACGTAAGTGAATCCATTAACTATTGATGCTTCTCGCTACACCTTTACATTTATTCTTTGGCTGTGATGCAAAAAATTAACTTAGGGCAATGATGCCTCAAGCTCAGCAACTGACATCCTGCATCATCTTTCTGAAACTGAAGTTTAGAAACTGAAGTTTTTCTAAAACTAAAGTTTTAGAAAGATCATTTCAAAAACTAAAGTTTGAGTTAGCTGCGATAGCAGAGAGACTGTTTCTGCCATTGTTTGCACTCAAGCAACCAGGCAGAGTTACACTCACCGGAGGCAAACGCTGGCTGATATAGTTTCTGACACAACTGGAAGTTTCTTTGCTTTCTCCATCTTTCATAAAAGACTGAGATCAATAAATCCTTTCTGTCTTCTACTAAGGAAAAAACCCACGATGTGCTGCTGTAGCTTGGGAAAACATAAACTTTGAGGACCTACTTCTGCTGCCATTTCAGAATTGCTTTAAGGGTTTGTCTGCTGTCCTCATTGTAATGGTTTGCATCACCATCCAGGAAAAATATACTGCAGCAGTGTACTTATTCATGATGAAAATTCCACATGAGTAACACTCAGGAATATTAGAACCAACCTATACGTATATGCACGTATAGTTAGAATTACAATTTTTTTTTTAAACAAAATCATAAACCCCCCCCCGTAACTGTCTTGAGCCTAATAAGCATAACAAGGCCATCAGTCTAGAAGTGTATAACTTTGCATGTTTAAATGTATCTGTATAAATATTAATCTGAATAATTTTATCTGCCTCAAAAACGTAAAAAATTACCCGAACAGAAGTTCTTTGGCCTTTAGGTAGACTTCAACAGTTAAAAAAAGCCCAGCATTCAAAACAACAACACAACATCAACAATAACAAAAATATTTATTCTTTCTGCTGAAGCCATTACCCAACTTCCCAGCACTAATCCTGAACTCTGCTTCTTGCTAGCACTTACTTGCTGTAAGTACGACAAAGGGCAGACAAGAGCACCAGACAATATAAACTGAAACACTAGCTTGAGCGTAACCGGAGAACCGAGTTCTGCCAGACCCTCGCAAGCCTGAACTCGTGCAGCTTTTACCGGCAGGTCATTGGAGAAAGCTCAGCTGTGGTTACTGCTCAGGCAGGCAGAGCCAAGGGCACCGCTGGATGGGGGCCAGGACGCCCAGCACCGTGCACCCCGGAGCTGCGGTGCCTCCGTCAGCCTAGGAGGGGGAAATAACGTGTAATAATTGTGCTGCGTGGCTTCGTTTAGAGGAAGCCCTGACTTACAGAAACAGCAGGCTCTGTTTTGGGAAGGGACAGACCCTCTGGACCTACAGAGCACTGTGGGAACGGTTCTGTCGCTTTTGTTCACACTAAGCGGGCCCGTTCCCCCAAGCAGACCCAAACACTCGCATGAACTCTGCATAAATAAGGTTATAAAGCTACTAATGTTCTTTAACCATAAAGAGATAATACCAACCATGAAACCTGAGGGGCTTTTTCTTGTCTCCTGCACATATGAAAGATGGCATTAAAAGAGATTAGTTTTAAACCACTTGCAATTTCCTTTATGCAATAAAAGATTTTCTTTGCTTAGAATTTTCCTATTTATGGTGTGTATTTGGACTCAGTATAACATAATACTTCCCTCAGTATCCCTACTTTTAATGATGCTAGCAGTATTTGAGCCATTCATCAAACATGACAATTGAAACAGCTAGGAGTTAATGGGAGCATGAGCGGTTTGACAAACACAGTCTATTTGACAAGGCTGAGGTCAGGACTAAAAGAACTGCTCGTGGTTAAATAAACAGAAAAGCAACAAAGTAAAAGCCAAATCTTTGCAGCCATTTATCAACTTTAAAAGCCTTTTTGTTATAAGAAACATAAAGTGAAGCTGCACACAGAGATGGGAATTAAATGGGGTTGGAAGAATTCAGTTGGCTTCTTTTTTAGGTGAAATTAAAAAGCTCAGTTAAAACTGAAGGATTATGTCCATAAAACTGACACGTAGCTACATAATACCTAAATCTACACTTTAGAGCTATCCGCTTGTGAACTGACTTAAAGAACCTAGTCTTTTCCAAGATAACAGACTGATTCAGGTGGCATTGAAAGGAGAACGATAGGAGAAGAGACGGCTTTCTTGATGCCTGCAAAGCAGGAGAGCACCGTGTAGGCATGTTCAGGACCACAGCTGAGACTCCATCCATTCATTGCTGCTTCAGTAACAAATTTACCTGATACTAATCTGTGCAGGAGGCCTTCCAGAGAGTCTTTGCAAAATATCAGAGTTTTGTGTTAGACACAATATTGCCTGTAGAAAATTCCTGGATGTCAAATGACTCCTGGAAGGTAATAATTAGCACACCCACTAACTTCCTCCCTTTACTTGGTTCATGGACATCTTTTTTTTTTTTTTTTTTTTTTTTTTTTTTTTTTTTGACTTGGGGAGATTAGTTTGGGCTCATCATCTTTTTCCTCCATCCAAGCCCCTGAAGAGTCTAGGAAAGGTAGAAGCACTGGATCTGTTCTTGTGCTCCCTGAGTAAAGTGGCTTTCAGAGCATGCAGCACACGCACACAAAAAAGGACAATTTCTCTACCCTTTTCTTTTAAGTGCACATAGGCATGCAAAATCAAATCCTTACTATCCTGGGTTCAGTCTTGCAACCGATACACCAAAGGCAGTATCCAGGCATTATAACGTTGATTTCAATGGGAATAAGACTGACTTTCCTGTGATTCAGCTTCCCTGCTGTTTAAATTTGGGGGTGATAATATTCTCCTGACTAGATAAGACAATACAGATTTAGGTACTCAGAAATTCTTGGATATTATAGCTGTGCAGAGTACTTTTTAATCATTTGCCTACCATCACCTTGTGTAATCATTTATATCACTGTCCAGAAACCACCAGTACCATTAGGGAATTTCCATCAGAAGCAAATAAAATAATCTGGCAAAACTCAGTAAGCTTTTGCAATCCTAAAGTTTCAGGAAAGGTCTTTATGGCTTTGAGGCTGGACATGTTGCCAGATGAAAAATCCCTTTTCTTTTGAGACTTCTCCATCCTTCCTATTGCTTTCATGCTTTTATGGCTACTGGCAGTTTAGAGACAATAAAGAAAAAAAAGGCATGTATCGAGGCACAAAGACAGCAGAATGACTAAGAATAGTTATACATTTACAGATTAATTTTGTGCATCTTACTTGTTTCTCTAATAACTTTTCATTTTTTCTTTCATAAGGCAATTTGTACAACTAACTAATATATTTAACAACTCGTATTGCTGCTGGAAAATCACGAAAGACTTCTTTTCCTGGAAGTGATTGATTATAGTCTGGACAAATGAAATAATTTTCCCTGTTCTCTTCTCGTTATGCTTTGAGCAAAAAACCCGTTACAGGAGCACTGGGCAGCCATTTGGAGCTAGGAAATGTATTCCATTTAGCCTGTCAAACACAGTTTAACTGCTGTCTCAACTCTGCCTCTTTTCCAAACCTCCTTTTCAAGACTACACTAATATAACCTAATTTTGACAGAGCATTCTGGACTCTGGGCAGCTCTGGCTCTTGAGCTCTTTTCCATCTGGAATGGTCTTTTCATCTGCTTAATCCCAAGGCTTTCTGGTTAGTTTCATTTAGTTGTTTTGTAATATACAACCTACAGTTGTCTTATAAAATAATTTATAGCACTCACTTGGACTCCTTTTTGGAACTTTCTATTTGGAAAAAAATAAAAAATAATCAACCAAACAAAGCTCAATCCTGGTTTTACTTTTCAATAAAAATGTTGTTACCCAAAATACTGGCATGGATGTCTGAAGACTGCACCCTCCTTTCCAACGTCAGCAATACAAGTGTCTTTTATAATGGACATAATAGCTACTTTGTGTCATGGTTATGTTGTGTTTGGGGTTTTTTTCTGTGTTCAAAAACATATAAAAATACATTTAAAATGTTCAGTGTGACAAACATTTAACGACATGATTGTATCCAACCTTCAGTAAAGCAGGATCCTGGAACAGAGCACAACAAGAGTAATGCTAATTTTAAGATGAAACTTCATGTGTTCATGCAGAACATATACAAATCACATTACTAACATTTTTTACTAATGTAGTCACATAATAGCTAGGTCTGGATTCAAAGATTCAGGAGATCCTTTACAGTCTCATATCTCTTGTAAATGCTTTATGGATGGAATTATTTCTTCGTGCTATACAAAGAAAATCCCATTTCACAAAGGCGGGTTTGTTACCTACTTGAATATTGATTGGCTTTTTTTTTTTTTTAACTTCTGTGATCAGCAGCGTGCTAAACTGCTTAAGGAAATCAACCCTATTCATGCTTTTACCCTCTTTTCTTAACCAAATTGAGTTGGTGCTGAGAGATTTTTCACTGCAACAATGGTAAAAGTCTTTAGTCTAGTCCTGGGGAGGTGGAGGTTAGGATCAAGATTCTACTTTCACTTTGCAATATTATTGCAATCAACCAACAAGAACAAAACCATTGTTATGTTTTTAACATTTTTATTATTAAAACTGTTCATGCACTGACAGCCTACCAAAGTCCTTCCCAAAATTCATCTTCACACCTTCTCCGTAGTTGGTCCACAAGAAAGACTCCTCAATAAAAAGCAGTATGCATCAGGCACACGGAGTAACAGGCCCAGAGGAAAGACCAGCTTAGGAGAGCCTTGCTTTGGCTAACTCCAGGTAGGACTGTCAGGTGCTAATGACCAGGTTTTAATCAGTCCCCAAACCAAGAACTAAGAAAAGATATGTACTACAAAATATGAAGTGCATCTTTCTGGTTCTCAGGAAGTACTATTCCAATTTTTGTTGTATTTTACTTTAATAATAGTCATTCAGTACACACCAAACACATTTGTTTGCTATCTCTATAATTTAGTGCATTAATAGAAAATACTACTATTGTGCCACCTCAGGTTATGCTGTAGATCACTGACTAATAAATCTTCTTCTTAAGCTATGTATCCTTGTTCACCGAGAGAAACAGTAAAGTAAATTTACGGGACTGTTATTGATCTCCGAACAACTACACAAACTGCTACATTAGAATCTTTTACGGTCCATCCTATACAGGGCACAGAGCTGCGTTCAAATCAGTCATCTCTTTTGTCATTGTTGCTATTATTTATTATTAGTCAAGTACCAGCAATGTGCTAGGTCTTCTAATACCACTAACAGCGGCAGCCCTGTTCCACATTTATGAAGCCTTTTGAGTTTCAATTTTACTAAAACTCCTAAGTCACACAGAGCAGGTAATGACAGGCACACCACTAGCTAAACACCTTTAAACTTGGGGTGTGGAAGCCAAGTGAGGATATGAAAGACACAATTTAATGGGGAAAAAGAGAAGGGAAACCCTTTGTTTCTTTCTCCCCCCCCTTTTTTTTTTTTGGTTTCTTTTGGCATTATTTCCTGCAGGACAGGCCACAGAGTAGGATTTTACTCAATAGGGACAGAATAATATCCACCCCTTGTTATTGCCCCTCACTGTCTGTGGGCAGCACGGATGAACCGAGTCTTTAAATGGGATGTGAATAGATAGAACAATATGCCACATATAAATGAGAGGGACCGCATACATATGGTTTCTCTGAAATTGTCACTGAGATGGGATTCTTCTGGGTAGGTAAGGATATATGATTACAGATAAAGGCAGAAATAGAATTAGGCAGGACCTCGAAGACTGCAAGCAAACTAATGGAAGACTTTTCTGATTAAACTGTCTTTCAGCCCAGTTTATCTGGTTTCTACGGCAAGTTATACTATGAATCTCTCATTTTTCATCAAAACATGATTGGGGGGGTGTCATTATTTGACTCACTTGGGTGTTGACAATATTGTCTACCGGAAAATGAAATTATCTAGATTCAAATGATGGAATGAAATTCAAAGTGCAGGGACTCTGATTCGGCTTGCTTTTTGATAATGACAGCAGGCAGAGAAAGTTTTTTATCAGGATTGTTACACAGTCACCAGAAATTATTTGCTTTAACCTCAAAATGTTTTGTAGCTCAAAATTTTATTTTCAGCCAGACTTTTGTAATTCTATAACTTCATTATAGTTGCTTTCGTAAAATAAAAAACATTTATTAAATGAACTAGACATTGACCTAGTCTCATTTTATGTAAAAATTTACATAGAAAATAGTGATTTGAGATGGTAATCACTTCTCCCTCCTATATCCATTCTGTTGGGTCAATTAATGTGGTCATTGGAGACTGCTTGCCCTTTAAGCCAACTCTGAGAAAGGCCAGAGCAAAACCACGCTGCAGTAAAAGACATTCTGCAAGGATGCTGGGTGCTTGGGTCATGTGTTAGAGCTCCAAAACCTTTCTTAATGTACTGCAGATGTTGCTAAGCTTTCACTCTTTTTAGCTATGTTTTCATTTACTATTTAGGTGGTCACTGTGTTACAGTGTTGCCAAGAGAGCTTTACAATCAGCTTAAAATGGGAATTAATTGTATTAATTCATACAGAAGTAACCGAAAAGGTCAAAATATTAATTGCAGGCCTTCTGGCCTGAAATCGGTAGCTAAACCAACAGACAAGGCACAGTTCATCCACCTTAGCAAACAGTTTTATTTGCACGCTGAAATTGTCACTACTGGTTAACCCGCTGAGATTTTTTGCTGGAAGAAAACAATTGATACAACTGGGGTCTCCAGAGTCACTCTCGAAACAGATGTTCCAGGGAGCCTGAAAAATAGTAGCTTCAAGTAAAGGCTCACAAATGCTTCACTTGCCTTGTCCCCAAGCCTTTTCAGTCTGAGAAGACTATCTGCTTACTATGGCATTTCTACTTGTATTAATATTTTTTTAATTCAGCTCTCAGCCTTCATTACAGTGTTGTGCTTAGGAGGAGTAGGGGACTGAATACTTGTGCGCTTGAAAGGCTGAAAACACTGGGTCAAAGATTTTACCAAACACTGCTCTTGCTCTCACTGTTAGATCTAAGTGTGACTGGATTTTTCCTGAAACTGCAAACACAGCCAAAATATTCTTAAACTTGAGTTAAATGGAACCTTTCGCTTATTTGACATGCCAGGGCGCTGCTGATGTTCAAACTAATATCGCTGTTCTTTTGTACTGCCAAGCCAGTCCCCAGAGGTTATGGCTACTATTGCCTAAATCAGGCTCGTTTGAGAGGAACTAATTCAAACATAGATAACCTGAGCAAACACTGAAGGGAGCACTAGAAAACTAACATCCCGAAAAAGAAGCTGCTGGGAGTTTATTGCCCCTAATCCTGCTAATAAGGGAGACTACTGGGCTCATTCTTGTGAATATTTAATTTTTCTTACACAGGAGAGGAGCGGAGAGGGAGAGAGAAGAGACCCAGAAGAACGTCCTAGTGAACAACGTGATCCTCCGAAGCATTTGACTATTAGTATTAATGGGGATATCCTTCGGAGAATGACACAGATGTAAGACTCTGCCTTCAACTTTATCCAGTTAAAAGTAGTAACTTTTTACCTACAACCCAGCTCTGTTTTTGTGTAAATAGCTGTACAAAATGCAAAGCAGGAAGAAATCAAGTCCTCATATTGTAAATAGAAACAAAGTACCCTTCAAGCCAACAACAAATGAGGACTTGATCTTACATATTGTTTGCCTGTTCAATAAGAAATTCAGGATATAATCTGTATTAATAAAGAAATTAGCTACAGTCCAAATCTGTATATGTTATTCAGATATGAAAGAGATATTGTGTATATCATGCACATACGCTATAAATATATTCTACAAACTATTTGCAGGCTGGCCCTCAATCTTCTGCCATATATGAAAGTTAGATCAGTGTTAACTCAATGGCTAAAACTGTGTTGGAAGAGAAAATATCAGGTTTTCTAACAACATTTATCTGCCTTGGCGATGTAAGTTCACCACAGTACTAGAGCTGAAAGAAATACCAATACAAGAGTGTTTTATGTCAAATCTCGAACCACTAATACAAAAGAGTGTAATTTATCAGATCCAAAGGAAAACACTATCTGACAGTGTCCAAAGTACTACTATTCATTACATATCTAAAGGCTACTGATCAATAGACAGCACTATGCTCTTTCGTTCAATAGGTTCAAGCTTAACTGATTTTCATGGCTTCTTGAATGCTTTTATGACTAACAAGGCATGATCCACATAGTGCTTTGTCACTGATTTGCACATAATCTAATAAAGTGACAGTAATAAATCACAAGTATCATTAATAAATCGCCAACAGACAAAGCCGCACACTGGAAGCAATGTGGAAAACGCACAGATATTCCCCCAACTACTTTGGTGAGTAAACAGGCTAAACACACAGTATTAAGAGCTGCAAGTTCAATTCATAGTGAATACATACATCTAGGCTTTTAGAGATTTTCTATTGTAGTTGGCAAACACTCTTCCATGTTTCTTCAGGGCAGGTTCATAGAGCAAAAGAAAAAGAGAAAAGGAAAAAAGAAAAGAGCTGAGAGAAAACAAAACTCAAATTGAGCAAACAAATGCTTGGAACGCAAGAATATAACCCAGTTTGATGACGCTTATAATGCTGTTAAAAACACATTTTATGCCTATTTACTTTATCATTTTGTACCTCATAAATACCTACAGTAGCTAAAACTGTCAGTGGTGCCACTTCAAAGAGCAGTGCCCCTAGGAACAAGATCTTTGAGGTTTAGTCTGGCCACAGTGTGGTTAAGGTTATCACAATGCCTCTTTAAATCTAGAATCTAGTTGGCATAAATCCATGAAAAGCACACATACCTTCAAATGCGAAATTCAGGATTCATTTACTTACCCTTCAGGTTTAGATTTAATGAAAGCTGGGCATTTAACGTGGTAACAAGCTTCCACAGACTTCCCAGAAAAATCCAGCTCCAAGATACATACAGCAGAAGCAAAGCAGTCATTTTGACTCCATCATCACTACAAAAAATGCATACGCTTAACAAGTATTTACTTGAGGTAACAGAAACACAAATTTGTAGCTGTCACACAAGTTAGCTGGTTGAGGTTAACGTTAGACCTCTGTAGCACTTTCTTCTATAGTGAACAGAAAGCCAAATTACTTAGTTTTGGACCGTTTTGAATTAAAAGCCAAAAGTTTTAAGTTGTTTCTTTCGCTTTTAGTTCCTAAATTTAACATAGAACTAGTAAAATCATAAGCGGAAGTCAGCTTCCCTGGAATTTTTGCCCTGACCAAAAATTTTTGTAAACACCACAAGAAAGCTTTTTCCTACAATATTTTCTATTCAATATTTTAAGGCTTTACTTGTTCTGATAAAAGGATCATCTGAATTCTTGAACATGAATGTGAATCAAATTCCAATTAAAATCTTTAGGTGCTTTTCAACCACTTCTCTGGTGACCCTTGAGCAAATACACGTTTGTGTCAGTGGCTTGAGGCAAAATACATAATTAGAGCCAATATTAAAACCATCTTTCCTCTCTCTAAACCTCAGAAACAAAGTTTGATTCAATACTAATAGCCATGGAAAAGAAATAAATAAGGTAGTGGCTAATACCAGAGTGAATAAGGGCTTTCCCTCTGAAGAGTAGAGGAGGACTAGACCTTGGTTCATTACAGCAAAGGGGACAGGTATTACAGGCGGTTATTTACAGGCAAAACTCCCGGACTCTGAGGTAAACCATTCCCTCTTCATCTATTCTTGAGAAATACAAGTCATGTAATGATGTTAAGTTGAAGTCCTTAATAAATAATCAGTATTTTTCCTTTAAGGTGGTGAGGAAAACTGTCGGGGCAGGACCGAGGAGCCGAGAGTGGTAAGGAAGCCTCAGAGCTGCAGATAGGAGAGGAGAAGCGAGATACGTTCCCAACAAGCACCACTGGCATGTCAGAAAGCCTTGCTCCTCTCTGCAGAGTCACCAATCTTTCTCTAGCCGCCTGAAACAGCGGCCAACGTCCCCAGCAGTTACCCCATCCAAATGTCGAGATTTGGGAGTTTTAAAATGCATGTCTGTGGAGCAGTCTTCAGAATACCGAAAAGCCTAGACAGTAGTGGGAGAGGGGCTTACCCCTCCCAGGAAAATGCCATGGGTAAAACGTGGAACGTGGGGCCATGGCAGCAGTTCCCACAGCCTTGAATTGGTCCTCAGTACCTCTGTGTTTACTTAAGGAAAGCAAAACACTTTTGCCAAATTTAACATCTACATGCTATAAATTTTACCAAAAAAAATTGGACAAAAATGAACTTTTTCTTGAGCGAAAAATTAATTTATATGAAAAAGAACAAAAAAATCTCAATTTAAAAAAAAAAAAAAGAAAAAAAAAGAAGAGAGACCTTAAGGAAGTTAATGTTAACAAACGAAACCTGAGGCTTAAAGCCATAAAGCATGACCATCACTCTCTCCTCTTCCTGAGCATGTGACACTTATTTTTGATCCAGAGGTCACTGCTTACTTTAAATGTGACTCCGTCTTTTGGGCAGAGATGGCCTTGGGGGCGAGATATCCAGCGGAGCCACAGATAGATACACATGAAAGTGGGTATTTATAAAACTGCTAAAACGTCTAAAAACTTTTGAAGGTAGAGTTAGGTTGCCTGCTGACATTTGCCCTGCATGTACTTCCTATACAATCATTTGTTTTAGTGTCCTTCATTAGCTTAATTATTCACTGAAGCGACAGAATTACTGCCTTTCTTAATGCTTAATCTCATATCTGTGTAACAGTAAAGAGCCCCCAAAACCTTAGCGCTTGTCTTCTCAGGACAAACCCCTTCACAAATGCTTTTGCTTGCAGTTAAGTTTGCTAACCTTCATCTGTCCTTTCTCCTATCCTCCTACGCTTGTCCGTTTCCCTTTAACAAAGGTTTAAAATAGAAGACGCCTTTGCCCTCACCAGTCTAAGACAGCCCTTCCCAACATCTTCCAGGCAGGCCCAAAATATAAAAAGAAACTAACTTTTTCCTCCTGTGCAAAAGACAATATAGGAGAGAGGTCTAATTTAAGCGATACCATCTCCTTTCCCTGCCTCAGTTTCAATATTGCCCTTTGATTTTTCCTCCCGAGATACTTACTCACGACATCCCCCCATGCCTACACCATCGCTCAGCGAGCATGAGCTTTGCAGCTGAAGTGGGAAAAGGCTCAGACCCAGAAGATGTGGTGCAGCAACACAGCATTTCCCTCTTTGATCTCCCGCTCCTGCCCCACCATCCAGTGTGAAGCTTGGTTTGCTCTAAGGGTGAAGCTCGCCCCACGCAGAGGGGCCCACACAAGGTTTGCTATGCTGTTTAACCCCACGGTTATGCCGGGAAGGGAGAGAATGGTGGGGGACCTCGGAGAATCAGCAGCACAGACAAGCCTCCAACACCTCCCTCCCCCCCCCCGCGACACTGCAGCACTCAGTGGCGTCTGCTCTGGCTCCAATTAGGTCAGCATGGAGGGGGATCTGAGAGGAGGTTAGGGGAGGGTCTGCTGGACCCACACTCCTGCGGCTATGTTGGAAATGAATTCCCACATACGGGGTGCAGATGGGCCACAGCCCCTTTTCCAGCCTGCAAATAAACTTAGTAGCAGCTGGGGAGGGGAACCACCAGAGCCTCATGTGCTTTAATGGGTTCTGTGTTTCTGCATATAGGAGTATTCCCTCCCCTCACTAACCCGTGCAAACCCTTCTGTAAAGTCCCATAAACAAAGCTGTGGATATAATTTTGAATGAGAAACTTGCCACTGGGGAAAACGGCGGTCAGGAAAAATACAACATACCTTTTTCTCCAAGAATGGTGTTTTGGTGTATTTTCATGGATTAAAAACAGATTTTGCTGGTTCGAGCAAGCAGGCAAACTTCTGACCTTTTTTCACATAATAAACCGCCCCCCAGTACTGGTCCCTAACCTGTCCTAAAATAGCCGAGGGAAGCATGGAGCCTGTAAGCAAAGCCGGCCGCATTGCCAGGTGCGGATGTTTGTCAGCACAGCACGGACACGTCCATCTCCGAGACCTTGTGCCCTGGTCTCGATCCAATAAAGTAGTCGAATGTGTGATTAGCTTTATGTTTTCAGGAACTGGCCCTCAACAGGACCTGAAATCAAACATTTACATGAATGTTTTTCTGGGTCAGCCCTGCAGAGCTCAGTACTTGCTGGTTTGAGATGCCAGTACACACCAAAAAAAAGTTTGTGGCTGAGAGCAAGGACCTTTTTAAAGCAAAGCATGATTTTTACAGCTCCATATGGAGTTCAAAGTTAGAGGAATCTGCATGATTACTTTTAGTTTAGCCAAGTGAAATCAAGTTGAAGAAAACTTCCTAGTTCCAAACCTGCGCCCAAATGCAATCTGGGTGCCATTTTTGTTAGTGGAATAAATTTAATGAGGTAAACATGCTGACTTCTTTTCAGAGGCTTGTGCGCTCAGTAATCTCTGAACTTGGAGTTAAATGGGGAATGCAAAAAATGAGGTATCCAGTACCTGAATTATATCTGAGAAATCACTTTTAGACAAACTGGCAGCACTGTAGCCAGGGGCTCTAATAATACATGTGAGCAGCAAGATACGTCCATGCACATGTCTGCAGATACAAACAGGTAGGGACAGAAGACAGTGGATTGATGCTGCACTGTCAGTCTTTCTGTGAGAGACTACTTTTTTCTTCTGAATGCATTTAATTCTCGGCGACAGTCAGCACATGGATAGATTTTACATGGTTGCCAAACAGATCTCACTTCAGTTTTTTATTCAAGCGAGTAGACAAATCCGCAAACATCTTTCTACTGTTCTAGATCAAGGTAATAGCCATAACTTCAACTTCTTGTTTCTTTTTTCTAGATGTAAATGTTGTAAAGAGGTTATTGCTAGAAATGTTGAGACAATAGTAAAAACAGAATCCATTTGTTGCCAAGATTGTCTCAGAAAATAATGAATCACAGTAAATTTGAGATATTTAATCAAGCAGCAGTCTAATACTTTCCCTGACAGTTATGATGCTGCTGGAAAAATCACATCATTGCCCACATTAATTCTGGTTGTGTTCTCTTTTAGCATTAAAATGAGAAGCCAAAAAATTAATTTAAGTTTTACAGCTTCTCTCAGTGGTCTGTAAAATAGAGTAAAACAAAACTGATGATCTGACTTTTTGTTTGGTAGTTTGGAAAAGGCAGACAAAAGAATAGGAAAGGATGAAACAAAAAACAACTCCCCCCCCCCAATCAAACAAAAATAGAAAAAAGCAACAAGAAAAGCAAAACATGTTAAGGTAGTACAGAATCTAGGGCAAGGCAGCTGCCTCTGATCCATAAGGCTTTTGTTTTTCTTTTCTAGGTTAGTTTTAAAACCATTTGGGGTTTGCTATGTACATGGGCCAGTGTCTGTGAGGATGCCAGTGAAATATGAAAAGGACTGAGGAACAAGCTATTTGAAGGCGTAACTACTGAGCTCTTTTCTGTTTGCTTTGGCTGTTGGAGCTGTGGTAGGTCTTTCCCATTTTTAGCCTTCACACCTTTATTATGCTTGGGTTGCACATTAGAAATATTCCAGATGCTGTGGATGGTGACTTCCTCTTGGCTCAAGGAAGAAAGGGTTTCAGTCTCTTATGGATTTCCCTTCTACTGATCAGGAGGCTTCACCTACCATTATAAGGGCTGAGCTTTGTGGTGCTGGTGTTGATGCTTCTACTGGCTGCTGTAGCCTGGAACCAGCATCCCATGAGCCCAAGTCTTCTGAGTCTTCTTGAAAGGAGGGAGGGAAAAAAAAAAAAAAAAAAAGGGGGGGGGACAGAATTGGCAAAGGCTTTCAAACTCGATGGATGATAAAAGTTGATCTTTTAATTTAGACCTATAAAAACTACCCTTTCTCCTGGCGGCTGCCTCTTGAAGTTGAAGGTAACTAATGCTCAGCAAAATGGGTCCATGATTTGGCCCTTCCTTAGGCTGCAGGTGTGGCCCCCATGGCTCTGTGAAGCCAGGAAAACCTGCCACCAACGGACCCCACCGTTTGTCCTCATCAGTCCAGGGCAAGAGTCTAACTGTAACACACTTCACTGCAGCACAAAATTTACTCACCAGCTCACATTCACTGAAGAGCTTGCAATTTGCATTTTAAAATGCTACTTATTAAAACTGCCTACAGAAAATACTTTGAAGCAGTGACCACACCAATGCTAGACTTCTTACGTGAAAATATGAGCTTAAAAATAAGTCTGTTCTACAGCGTCTGCCTGCATCTGATAGCTTGCTGTCTGGTTCAGGTTGACGCACCTTGTCACTACAGAGATGGGCCTCCCCCACAAAGCCAGAATATCAAGTATTAGGATTGTTTATAATCCTCTGCAGCCGTATAAAGCAGCATAAGGCCTAACAACCCCAGCTGTCCATTTGTTCTGTAAAATATACCATAATAAGGGTAAACACTACAAGTGCTGGAAGCGAAGGTTAGAATGGCAGAATGATTTAGGGATGTCAGTGCCCGTACTGTGCCTGCTGCGCTTGATGGTGACCTCCTTAGAAGGGGCTGCCGCTAGTGTCCGCATTTCACTGTCAGACACACATTATGCTCATCCTTGGCTAGAAAAGCCTTGAATGATGTTTAAAAAAATGGGGGGGGGAAAGACATTGCCCCTCTATCCCCATCCTGTAGCCCTAACTGGCATGACTGCCCTGTGTTTGCTTCCCTCTGATGTAAGGTAGCAACATGTATTAATTAAATACCACTCTCTCGTTTCTTTCCCACATTTTCCTGTTTCCTGTCTTTAGATGTCCTTCCATCTCCTGTTTTTATTTGGTTTTATATCCTTTCCTTTTCTCTTTCACTTCTGCCTATCATTATTTTTCCATCTCTTTCTCTTTTTGACCCTTCTTCATTATCTTCTCTTTATTGCTACTTCATTTTACCTGCCCATCAGCTCTTTCACCATGCTCTCTCCTCTCATTTTCCCGTTCTCTCAATCCTTTTTTTCTCTCTGACTTTTTAAATGGCCCTACCACTTTCCCACTTTCCTGTTTTCCCTTTCTGTTTTCACTAATGTGTTTTAGAAAATAGAATTTCACTCTCAACTTCTTCCCTTTTTCTCTGTGGCAGACTATGTTAAACTCCTGCTCTTTTTCTGGAAAGAAAAAGCTAGTCAAAAGTTAGTGGAAAGATGAAGAAGGTGGAGATGACACATCGATGAAAAATACTGTTACCTCACTATTCATGTAGATATTGTCTAACACAGGTTTTTGCAAAAACCAGCTGTCTAACATAACAACAATTCTTGTATTTATTTTCACCTTTTATTTTCAAGCCAGTCAGCAGCTATTTCTTAAAGGATCCTAAAACTACTTTATAATTCATACAGATATAACAATGGTGTTTTCTCTGGGGTGTTTCCTGCCATTTCAATTATAACCGAAGACTGAATTTGGAAGCATCATTTGTGGAATACAGTTATCTAGAGTGTAAGTTTGTTTAGGACAGTGATAACTTAAGGTACACTTCACAGGAATTATGAACTAACTTAGCTATGAGTTATAGCTATTTTCCTTCCTAAATATAACAGTAAATTGTTTCTGTGACTGCTACAAACTCCAGAATGTAAGAGGAGACATAAAATCACTGATGCATCCTTTGATATGCTTTCTTTCTCCCTCTTTTACAATGCCAAGCCATTTTGGCTCTGTGTCATTCTCTTCAATAACATTTCACAGATACTTGTGTTTTGAGCAGGAATGGGTGATGATCAAATGGTTCAACTTAGGGTAGCATTAGCACTGCAAAAGTGACAAGCCATTCCCCTGCAATCTGCTTGCTTCAAAGACTTCTAGTTCACCTCAGGCATCAGAGAACATAATGCAAGAAGCCACAGTTCCTACAGGATCTTGCCCCTCTGAGGCACTTCTACGCGTGTCTCCTTGTGCTACTTGTCTGTCCTTTCCAGGGTGATACCTCCTTGTAGCATTTCACCTGGGTTTCACTCGGGGAGCATGCTAAAAAGTAACCATGGAAATTCAATAGCTTTAAAATACTACTCAAGGCAGAGACCACCAAGGGCAGTATTGTCTGGTTTAGTAGAGCTGGCTTGTAAAATCACAGCCGTTTCCCAAACCAACTGTTAAACCCACAGACAGCAAATTCTGCTCTGCATTACATTGCCTTCCTTAGCGGGTGCTGCGCTTCCTGCACTTAGCATGAAAAATGCCACCACCGCCGCCTCCTCCACTTGTTTAAAGCCTGTAAGAATCAAACCCCACGTCAAAGTGCGCATGGGGGGAAGAAGATGGACTAACCTGCTGGGTCCCCGTTCCCGACCTGCATCAATGTCTTCTGGCCCCGCACTTGGAAACAGTTGATCAGTCTTGGGCAGCAGCGCTCCCAACCAAACCAAAGTGTTTCAAAGCTGCAGAGAGACTGGAGACAAGAAATTTTTGAACTTGCCTGTTCACTTGTTGGTCACAAGTGCAAGTGGTAACAAAACACCTTTAGGGTTTATTCAGCTCCCACTGAACTCCCAGCTTTAGCATTAACTTGACTGAGACCAGAAGTTAACATTAGTTTACAAATAGGTAATAATTCAATTCCCTCCTCCTTCCCCTCTTCACCACAGCATGCATCTAATCGCAGTGCTTGATAGACAGCAATTAAAAATGCAGTTATAATACAAATTCATAGGCACTTGACTTTGGGAAATAGAAAATTTCCGCTGAAATGATATCTGAAATACAGGACAGAATAAAATGACTATCAGTTCTTCTGTATGCTCTTGTTTAGGCAGGTTAGGAATGTCATATCATTGTGAAGTTTTCCACAGGAACTCATAGCACTAGATTTGAGAGCAGACTTGCTTTTCTAGTTGATAGACATTTGTCTTTTCATTTTTACCCTCTGATGTGTGTTACCAACTGATATATGAAATAGAAATATTTCCAATTAATTTTCTTTTAATCTACTTATCTCCTAGAAATAAGTTCAGATCAAATATGGTGTTGAGGCACAGCAACATAATAAAGCATTGCCAAGCATAACAATCTGTCTTTCAAGTTACATTTTTCTTTAGCGATTTTTCTGCAGCCAAGAATAAAATTAAAAGAACGGGAGGAAGACAGAGAGGGGGAATTAGTACATTTGACTCAAATATAAACAACCCACAAAATATGTTACTAATCAGGCAGATTCCCATCATCCTACTTATCTTGGGCCAGACTGCATGTGGTTTCTCCCCAGATGTGCAGGATAGAGAGGAAGCCGTTCTAGGACTACACACAACGGTAATTCTTTGACATACAAATGGGACCTAAGAACCATCCCGGCAAAGGGTGTGACTCAGCATGCTGCATTTCACACAGCACACAATTAAATTGTGGTACTCACTGACACTGGATGCTGTAGAGACCAACAGAGTCTCCACAAGATTCAGAGAAGGATTAGATGATTTGGAGACGACAGATCTGTTAACCGGTTATTACCTATAATGGTCAAAATAAATCTATTTCAGAAACTCCCTCAACTGCTGACACAATCCTTCCCCGGAAGGAAACTCCGGGGAAGAAACATAGGTTATATGGTCTGGTCTTAAATCTTTCCCAAAGTACGGTGCAACATCAGCGAGAGGACACAGGGCCAAATGGGCTGTTGGTCAGACATAGCTCTGTATCTAAGTAGAAGAAATCAATTAGTCTTTTGTTTGTTTATTGTCTCCCTTTACTCACCGCCATTTTAGATTGCACTCTCTTCTTGCTCTGGGTGTGGGAAAGGTTTTGCTATCAGTAAGGGGTTATCAGATCTCTATCAGTTAGCTATCAAAGGTTATCGTACATGGGCCAGAACCTTTGATGGAGGCAACAGAGCTTTACGAGCAGAGCATCCGAGATAATAGTGATATATGCAGGTTGGACCCAAATATATTTTTTTGGTTTTTGAGACGCAGACGTCAGTGACTTTATTTAAAGAATTCCTACATGTTTTTCCTCCTAAATTTAAAGAAATAAAGTTACTGGACAGCACTGATTTTAAATTCCCAACATTGAAGGGACTGAAAACTTTTGCAGAAGCTCTTAAAAGTGTATGTTGTTCCCCATTATAACTGCTAATACTACATGATTGGCTTGTTAATATAGCTAACTCACCAGCAGCATTCACATTAATTTTCACCTTTTACTATGTAATGGTAGTGCTATTTATTAGCCAGACAGACCATTTTTAGTAATGTTATAGGAACAGAGTGTGCATTACACAACAGAACTAGGTTACACCTGCAGCTGACCATTTCTATATTTATGGCTGTCTGACATCTGTAATGAATGGCAAATGGAAAATATTTGTTTTTTCTTTGGCTTAGTAATTATTTTTTTCATGTTTTAAAAATAAAAGTGAAGTGAAATACCTGGCATTAATTAGCGGTTTTAAATATCTGCAAGTCTCTTGCCAAGGTGCCCTGGAGAAACAGAACGGATCCTTAGGGCAGTGCACAGGAAAGAAATCGTTAGCCAACCTCAACTTTCACTGGAAAACTTGACTGGAAAAGCCCAGATTACATTACAGTTCAATTTGTAATCACATCCAGCCCCTTTCACTTCAAGTCTCAAGTACTACAGCCCTTCATTGTATGGGTATAACTTTAAGATGGGGAATTTACCATGTATTCCTAACAGATGATCAAATGTTTTGCAAACTTTATAACAATCTGGTGGACTTCAAAGTCAAATGAAGTTAGGTAATTCATGCTGTAACGTTTCATCTCACAGATGTCATCTAATTATTATTAACATGCAGAACCTATTTTTTCTCCTCTCTCCCTCCTACCAATCATGCAACAGTTTCAGTCACCATACAAAGAAATCCTTTGAAAAACAAATGAAATTCAGGCTGAAACTGTTCCAAGTGGTCCATAGCACAAAATTCTTATCACTTAGAGATTTCAGAATTTCTGTTTAATTGTAGCAGTATTTATTATGTAGCTAGTCACTGACAGGCCTGACTGAAAAGATACAATGATAAAGAGGAGGATTTAAAAAAAAAAAAATCAGATCAAATTGCCTGCAGCACACTTAACTATAAAGGAAATACATATTAAGATATACTTTTTGGAGCATGTAACAATCAGAGCCAAAATAGCCATTCGAAACAAAGCTGGAGACATGGACAGTAAGTAGTCTGAGAATGACAAACCTATTACACAGACCATGGTCTCCTTCTGACTTGGAATTGGATATTTTCATTTTATCTTAAGGAATCCTTGATCAGGTGCAAACAAAATGATGCCCAGATTTTAAGGAAAAATCATGCTGACTCAATTTGCTTGATATTCTTTTTTTTTATTATTTAGTCAATGTCTTTCTATAAAAATTTAGCTTGTAGGCTCTTTGCTCCATGGAAGGAGAAAATCTCACTGTGAAAAAAGCCACAGTGAACACGGCTTTCATGAGGAGAAATGCAAAGGCTTTTTTATAAAGAACTCTTCTTTCTGTGGCACGACCTTTGGTCAGCTCCAGGTAAATGCATTTCAAGGAGGCCAGAAGGAAGTTTCTCCATCGTGCTGGACAGAACCCAAAACACTTGAATTGAACGGAATTTCACATCAGCTCTTCAGTATCAGCTTTTAAAACAAATCTTCCAAATGCCTGTGTTTTCACTATTTTAAATTACCAAGATACATTCTTCCCAAAGGCAAAACTAGGGGAATTTCCCATTCCCACATTCTTCTGCTATTCAGCGAAGAGCTTTGTAACCTACTGACTGGGCATATATCACCCTCTGTATAGATGCTGATAACTACAGAGATGGTAGGTTAATGTAACCATCAGAGTCTTTCAATCACACAGTGATTTGGAAATATGTGAAATGAAAAAGAACAAACAAAATCTAACTACAAATCCAGATTAATTTCTCCTCAAAGTTAGTGAATATTGTGTTTGCCCTCACGCTCTTTGTTTTGATGAAAGACATTAACTGACAGTGCCTTGGCTAGATTTTATTTTCAGCTGTTCATAATCTGCATTTTTAATGACTGTTTTAGTGTGCACCTTCATCTGAAGGATTTTATTGTCATTCTAATGCATGGGAAAAGTATCACTTTCCATCAGCTTCCTTTTCAAAACATCACATATATGTTTACCTTTGGTGTGTCTGCAGCATGGTATGGGGATTTGATAGACAAGGTATTAGCAAGGCTAATCATAATTTAATGAATGGAAACTTTGCCTTCAGCTCATCCTGACGGAGTTGGTAGTAGGAGTGGTTCTTTTGTTACTTCTTTTTGTTGTTGTTGCTGTTGAGGACATTCTTGTGGGTGCAGTTAAATTGGTGCCAAATTACCTGAAATAATTTGTGGTTATTAAACAAACCAGTCTCTGATGTGGAAAGTGCATTGTTCCCTGGCATTCCGGAGGCTTGCAATTTTTCTTTTTTTTTTTTTTTTCTTTTTTTTTTTTTTTCCACAAGAGATTGTAGTAACTGATCTCTGACAATAATGCTTTCTATATGTTGCCTCTTGGGTGGTGGAAGAAAAGACTAAGCTGTGTCACAAAACTGCGCATATGATCTACAGCTGGCATGTCACATTATAACCAAACAAAAACGATCCCATGACTTAGAAAAGCTCTTTAAGGAGGCATCACTTGCAAGGTTAACTATAGCGGTTGACAAAAGAGACAAGGTGCAAACTATCATCCTATTTCCCTGACATGGAATAATGTAAAAGTACTGTGTTTGCTCAGTCTGATTCTCCATTGGGTATTTATTTATATTCACCTTATTTCTAGAACTGGACTTCTAAAATTGCTAATAATTACTATTTTTTATTTTACTGGAACATGAAACCTTTGCAACTTCACTATCTTTGCATTCAGGTGTTTGACCAACTGGTTTTTTTGTAACATAGGAAGGGCTCATTTCTCCAAAAACACGTTTTTATAAAGGCAGAGTTGAACTAATAGATTATACTACCCTTTTCTCACAAAACCTGCCCTTTCTTGGTCTTTCAGTGTGTAAGGATTCTGTATCTGTACTCATAAGTATTCTTCATCAGGTATGTGTGATAGTTGCTTATGGTTCCTACTGCTTGGTCTTTTGAGGTTATTTAGCTATCAGATTTCTTATTCCCAAGGGTCTTACCACTTCCAATGTATTCAACTAGAGGAATTCTATACTCAAGCAATTTACATTAGCTAGGGAAAACTGAGGCGTGTCTACATTGGCCAGTCATCCTACATATCAGGACTCATGTCTTTTCTTATTTTTATTGGTCTGAGCCACAAGTAACTCCACCAATATCAATGGCATGAAGTCAACATAAAACTGACATAAATGAGAGAACCACCAAAAGCCTGTGGTATTTCTGGGGCAACTTCATTAGCATCAGTTATTCGAATCAGGTTTACACTAGCGTAAAAGAGAATTTTAAAAATGCCCCACTCTAACACATTTGACTGCTTGACAAAATTAACTGGAAAATCCCAGCTAGTCTGTCAGGGGTTTTTTTTGACATTTCCCACAGGAAGTATCCATTTTAACACAGTCAATACCTTTCCTAGACACTTGTCAATCTGTTTGGCCAAACAACATTTACACAGTCAGCAAATTAAGATGTAAAAGAAGCTAATCAGGACCTCTCCAGGTACTTTCTTTCCACAAACAATGTACAATGCTTAATTTCCTACCAGGAAATTATAGCGTCTGCTGAGATTTCAAGTTCTGATTAGTTTCAGAGGCTTGGGTTTTTTAAAAACCTGTAATTCAAAATAAAGATATAAACATTACAGCCACCCTATGCCTGAAATCTGGAGAAACCTGGTTACTGCACCCCCTTTGGGGAAAGAATGGGACCCTTTAGATTTTTACTGATAAGGTATGAATAACATTCTCATAAAGCTCAAAGATTGCCCAGATATACACATTTAAAATAATTATGGTAATTAAATAGAGTTGCAAGCAGCTATAGCTCCAGGCAACACCAGTTAAATGTAAAGAGAAAACATCTTCTGCATATGTTTGTGATTTATGTAATTACATGCTTCTACAAGCTACACACCATTCACTGGCAAACAGCCATCTCTTCTTCCATTACAATTTAGCCACAGTAAGTAACATACTTCATCTGTTTGAAAAGCTCCACTTAATAATGCCACCGAGGATGTATACAACAACACTGGTGAGTGAATGTGAAAAAATTAAATGTCATTTGGTTGTGTGTGTTAAAAATAGCCTTTGTGGGCCTGTTTCTGACGTAAATCATGAATGACTCCATTTTAGACAACTAAATTACACCTTATGTCAGTGAGAAATGAATAAAACCCAAGGTGTGTTTCGTGTATGAGATTATGTGTTTGCTCTTGAGAATTACTGTTTTTCTGAATGTAGTAATTTTTGAAAATTAATCTGTACTGGGCCATTCTGAGGCAAGTCCTTACCAAATCCAGTGAGAGGAGAGCAAATTAAAGTGTTACCTGAACAAAAATGGATTCAAAACTCAAGAACCCTCCCTAGCGCACGGGCTTCCCTCTGCCAACAGGAGCACAGACAAAGGATTTCCCTAATGTTTGAGATGCAGCCTCTGGACTACCCTCACGCGCTCACTAGAAACTTTTAGTCAAGCTTCAATTAACATTTTCAAGGAGGTAAAAAGGAAAATGAAAAGAAAAGGTATATATATTTTTCACATTTCATCAGACTTTCAGATTTCTTACTGCTCACAATCACGCTACAGTCCATGGGGTTACTTGTCAAGTATGTTTTTCTTCAGAATAAAAGGCATCAGACTCTTGTTCTTTTATATACAGTGTTTCCTCAGCTCAACTAGTTTCAGCATACACAACTGATTTCGCAGTTCTTTGTGAAGCCTAGTTTATTTATTTGCATGAAAGGGATACACTAACTACAAGACACTGCTCCCGTATAAAATGGGGAGTGCAAATGGGAGCAAATATATTTGGTTACTAGAAATGTAAGAAAACTGTCGTGCCTGTAAAATTGCATACAATTTATAGTAAATATGACATTCTGGTTATGCAGTTCCTTTTCCATTTAGGTGTGCAATTGTGTCTTGAACTATTCCACATTTTAAGTTACATAAGATGTCGAAGTTGCCATTATGGAAAATATTTCTAAGTATAAGTATGCTCTACTGCCCATGAAATAGTGTCTAAGTACATAGCTGAGACACACTATACTCTATACATGAAATTTATTGTATACATACTTTATACTATAGTGTGATATCTGAGACCAAGTTGAGAAAACATTTCTGCTGAGCTAGAAAATATACAAAGAGTAAAGCATGAATATTTGTCCTTTCCACAACTCTTTCATTCCAATGCCAATACACTATTATTTGTAATGTACTTTCTGGCTCTTCACTGTATCTGTAAAGGGTTCCAGATTAAGATCTTTAGATTTTTTTGTTTCATTCTCTGTCCCCACCCGACTGCTGGAAGCGAGGAAGCTTAGCGCTTAGGGCATTGAAAGGCAGGGGTCCCTGCCCCTCTTGAAAGGCAGCAATCTGAACCCAGCTCTCTGAAAACCCTGTTCTGTTCTCACCACTAAACTCCAAAACTCAATCTGCCTCTTCTGCTCATGCAATAAATAATTATTCTTTTACAAAGTACAGCATCTTCAACAAAGAATAACGTGAAAATTTCCCCACACAATTGTCAGTAGTCTCCAGATTCTATGATGGGAAGAACCAAGCCTCAGTCCTTGCTCCAAATCACCCTGACCTGAGACCCACATTCTGAATCTTGCATATACTAGGACTAGGCACTTCTGACCAGAATTTACACATTACCACGGGGGGAAAAAAACCCAAAACATAAACCAACCAAACAAATAAAACACAAGACAAAACCACCTTTAGTTAAGGTAATTTCTTAATAGATTTTCTTATTCCTGTGACTTCTAGATACTTTCCCAAATCTGGACTGAGTTGGAGGGAAAAGATCCAATCCGAAGGTGATACTACCTTTGTTATTTCAGCCGACAGCTAGATGCACTGCATCCCAGAGGGAAAAGCAGAAAGAGATGCAATAACCCGGCCTCAGAGAGGACTCATTTTAGGAAGATGCTGGAAGCCGTGTGAAGGCAACAGTGGAGGGGTGCGCTATGGCTCGTAGGCCACAGGCCACCTGCCAAGGCCAAAACTGGGCAGACAAACTTTTGCTTGAAGAGCTCAGGATCAGCTGTGGGCATAGGAGTCACTGTTATAGTCATGTCCCTGTCCTATGCTGGTGTTAGAAAGTCAGACTAGAAACAAATTAGACTACACCACTCTGCACATTTTAGATCAAAAGCATAAGCTATAAGCGAGATGACCCAAGGCTAAACAATTTGGTAGCAAGAACTATGTTTTCCTCTATGTGTTTGTACAGTACAATACAGCTTTAGTCTGTGACTGAGCTC
Organism: Aptenodytes patagonicus; assembly: GCF_965638725.1. Lineage (NCBI taxonomy): Eukaryota > Metazoa > Chordata > Aves > Sphenisciformes > Spheniscidae > Aptenodytes > Aptenodytes patagonicus. The sequence goes on from NC_134951.1 coordinate 102,973,487, forward strand.
TTAAGGCACTGATACGATAAAAGAGTAATTGAAGGTCACAACAAATTTAATTGCAGTCAAGCCTGTTACACGTATGCTTGGAGTGTTTGTGCTCCTTACCTGCTAGCCCACACAACATGATCTGTTACTTAAAATTTCTGGCGCTGTGTCAGGGCTCAGATGTACCAACAACACCAGCTCTTCCCTGTGGCACTGCAAGACACCACCCCTGCTAGAAGGACAGAAGGATCTGGTGTACCCAGAAATCATGGCAAACACAGATTGCCACCTTAAAACCTGTGGAAAAAGAAGAACTGAGGATGTGATTCTTAAAAATAATAAAAGAATTAGGAATTTAATAAGATTTAGATGCTTAACACTCTTAAGCCCTTATGAAAATCATAGCTAAGAATAAAGCTCTGTGACATCTTTCTCCAGATTTGTCAGAGAAGAGAAAATGGTGAAGAAGCGTGAAATCATGACAGGTCAAAGCCTCCACGAATATCCTGGGAACTTCCTAACAAATGTAGCCATCTCTATGTTCAACTTGAGGGGAAGTTTCTGGGTGAGGAGACTGGAGCCTGTAAGGTGAAGTAACACTCAGCGTGTCTCAGTTGGCTTCCAACTTGCAGGTGTTGGCCAGCAAAGACACCCAAGGCTGTAGCTCACAGACGCCAAGTGACCTATTGTTTTCTTAGTGGAGACCACTTGCTTCTGGATTTTGACTCCAGGAGACAGTAAGGGTCTGGTAACTTTGAGGGCACATTGCCATGGTTTTGTCCCTGTTGTGGCAAAAGAAAGGCAGTACTTTATTTTTCCTTTTCTTTTTGAATTTGGTCTGCTATAGCTTTTCACCAAATCTCTGGGGATCTGAGTAATCAGGGACTTTTTGTAAATTAAGAAAGTAGATAAATAGAGGCTTTTAAAAAGGCATTTCCCCATCATTCTTTCTAAAGGAAAGCAGGTGTTTGGCTCAAAGGGACTTGTTCTCTTGATAGGGCAGTAGGAGAGTAAAACTGCATTGTCCCCTAAAGCAAAAATAAATAACTTCAGAAAACATGAGAACTGAGCCCTTGTTGAGGAGGTGAAATGGGTGTCCACCCTCTTGAACTAATTTATAACACCGAAGACGTCAAGTGACATGCTGAATGAAGAAATGATTTGTGGCTGAGAAAAGCTCTGCAGAGATCCCAGAGGCTTGGCCAAAGGCAACTGTATCTTGATAGAAGTGATCGACGGCCAAACTAAAGAGTACTGTTAAGAATCTCATCTGGGAAAAGGGGGAGAGCTGCATTTTCCAACTGTGGACCCAGTTGTCCATAGCCTTTGCCAGATTGTGCAGCCAGGATGAAAGCATGCCAAGCATTTAGCCTATTCACTGGGTGCCCTTTGGAAAGACACATAAATCTTAAGGAAAGGTTTCAGTACTTTAAATACATCACAAACAAAATCGTATCAGCAGTCCAACTTTAGTAAGCATGCAACAAACTGGCATCTAGCTCTTCAGGCACTTGGCACAAAGTGAAATTTTACACAGAGGTTGTTTAAAACTTGTACCCATGGGCTTACTTATCTGCAAAGCTTTCTTACCTTCTTATTCTTCTAAGAACTCTGGTTTGCATGATCAGAGCTTGTAATTCTCACGGAAGAGGCAATACCATAGCCAGTTTATACAACTTACATCAAGCATTCCTGCTTACACGTTCCAGTTTAGAATGGTGGTTACCTCTTGCAGTGAGATTGCCACGTTTGGGGCCAGATCCACAGAGCACACCATCAGCTACACCGCTTTATGTCAGCAGTGGATCAGCCTGTTGGGTCAAGGCTGTGTGACACTGTGTCATCCACATGTCCTCCTGCAATTAGAAAAGCAAAGAGGTATTGCAACACAGCACATAAACGCATCCTGCCATTCAGGTTGCAAGGCACGGGCAAAAGATGTCAGTAGTGATATAAAATTGACAGTTGTGCGATGTGGTGATTCTTTATCTATTGCAAAAAATAAATTAACAAGTTAATATTCCGAAGTTAAGGATCTAACCATTCCGGTTTACAGGGCTATAATTCAGCCTAGGGTAACATGTTGCACACCAGAGGAATTTAGCCTTTGACCTGATTAGATGCTAGAATCATCCAGTTCCATTCTACGTGTGAAACTTCACACAGCTCTAATTATTGAAGCCCTGAAGAAAAAGGCCAGAGGTGCTACAGAGCTGGCAGGTGTTAAAAAAAGTCAGAGGTATCCGCTCCTTATATTACTCTCCACCTCCTGAGAAACGGTAGTTCAGAAATCATATACACTTTCATGGGAAGACTTTCTAAAAGTGAAAGGCAGAGGAAAGAGAGATTTGATGTCAAAATCCTATCTGTGACTATGAAAATCCTCCCTTTGTTTAGAGTTAACAAAGCACTTGAGAACCTAATGAAACATAGATTTTAATTATGATATTTGGGAAATTACTCACAAAGATCTTTTTATTGCTGCTGAGAGCAGCTCATTTTCTAATGATGTTAAACAATAGTACACAAAAAGGTAATTAATATGAATGCTAGTACAGGAATAAAAGAAAAGTTCAGAGTTAAAAGCACACGAGTCAAGAAACACCAAGCAATCTCCATACAAAAATGTTGAATGTCTCATACCACTGTATTGGTACTACACGACTAGGGAGTAACAAATCTCAGAATGGGAAAAGAGTAACCTGAGCGATCGCAGGTCCCATCCTGGGCTGTTACTCAATAACATACAAGAACCTAGGAAGAATTAGTAAGGTTAAAGTAAAGACCGTTCAAGATAAAAGGAAAAGAGCACAAAACACACCTGAGGTGTGCCAAAGGTATGCTACACACTAGATGCTACACGCTACTAAATGAAGAAGGAAATTATCTGGCTTTCAGAAAAATCATTGAATATGTTTCCAAAGGAAGAAATTAGTTTAATATGGAAAAGGCGATTATAAGTACCAGCATTTCGATAGGTGTAACAAACCAAATGACAACTGATATCAAAAAAACAACAGAAGGACTGGAAGGTTATTAGACAGGCACCTAAAATACCATTAGTCTGGAGCAGGATGCATTTAATATTTTCATTAATGACTTTGGTAACAATCAATAGAAGTGCTCTAATGAAAGTTAGTGATCACAGGAAGCGGAGGAGCCCTGCCCATGCCGAGGAAGACAGGAATAGTGCACAGGAACGATCTTAGAATTCAGCTGCACAGACTGCAATGCTGTATCAGCAAGGGAAAAACAGAATTTCTCTTACAAGCTCAGAGACCATGATTTACGCAACAAAGGATGAAAATGAGCATGGTATTTTATTTGATCACAGTCAACACTTAAAAAGGCAAATGCAACCTCATAAGGCTTCAGGCAAAGTAGAAAAGGGAATTACTGAAACTATTGCACCATGCCCTAGTACTAATTCGCCTGAGGCTGTGCATATAAATTCTCATCACTGACATTCAAGAAAGGTAAAAGACTGGAAAATGTACAAAGAAGGACTAGTCAGATAAGAGGAATGGGTAGCCTCTCTTATGAGAGAAAATTAAGGGAACTTGGCTTATTAACTTAGCAAAATGTAGGCCAAAGGTGGACGTGCTCAATTATTTTATCTGCTAGGTAGCATAGACAGCAGAGTTCAGCACAGCCATCAGTGCGACCAAAAACTGGGAGAAAATTTGCAACTGTCATAGCAGCGTGCTTGTAGTACAGCTTTCTAGTAGGGCTGCGAAGGCAAGAAGCTGTCTGGTTTAAGATGAAGGACATTAGATTTATAAACAGGATTACAGTGACACAGTTGTCTGCCACAGCAAGGAAGTTGAGTCAGTGAGCCCAAGCTCTCGCTTTTGTTAGAGCTTTCTGATAATCAGATTCTCCAACTGCACGCAGTGCTGCGGTCTGTGATCAGCAGCTTCAGCACTGTGTCACCACAGCTACCCAACGTGCCAGGACAGATGCAGCAGAAGTCCAGAACCGGAGCAGATCTCCGATGTAACTCAATACACGTCGGATCGCAGTATCTGATGCCAGGTCCCCAACTGTACTTGCTGATATAAACTGAATACACATAGTTCTCATGGACTTTGGCTGCATTGAAAAGATTTGTGCAAAGCTGTTTCCTTCACTGATTCTGATTTATTTTCCCTTCCTTGCTTTCCTCCTCCATCATTTTAGCCAGATCTTTTAATTCCACATTTTAATCACATTATCATTAGCACCAGTTTTTCTTTTGATTTCATGATGGAGGTCATCCTTTTCCTCTGACATATGAGATTAGAAATCATAAAGGACAAAAGAAGAAAGTTTAGTATTGAAACCAATATGCAGAACAAACATTTAAGCAATATAATTTGTCAACTCTTAAGGCTGACTCAAACTGTATTGTTGAACATATTGAGGGGGTGCATTGAAAGATGTTCTGATACTAGGAACTAGTCTTCATATTGATATGTGAAAAATGTTGCGATTATATTATTTTAAAAGCATTCATCTCACTACACTGTTGTTTCATGGCCTAATTGGAACAAATCTATGAATTCTATCTCTATTTTTCCCAGTCTACCCTAGCAGGCATACAAACTTATTGAGGAAAATAACAGATACAAAATGCAGTGCTATGACCTTCATTACAAACAGAGCAGCCTGAATATTTTTGTTCTCTTCCACTTTTTCCAGGACCCAAAAAGCCCTGCTGAATGGAGCTGATGAATTGTGCTGCCTGCGCTTTTCATAAAACTTCCTAGCAGGAATGAATGAGGGAAAAGAATGTTCAGGGTTGGTTTGGTTCATATGAATGAGTATGAACCAGAGGTCCTGCTAAACTCGAGGCACAAATCTTGACGCAGTTATTCACTTTAACCATTGGTTACATATGATCCCACAGAATTAGTATGATGCAAAGTTAAAGGGGCTTAGCTTAATTACGTTTTCAAAACTGTCGCAGCCTTTGAAATGTCACTGTTTTATTCAAAGAGAGGATTAAGAAAAGTTACTATTCTTTGTACTGTTTTAAACACACTGGAAAGCTGCTTCAAAGCACCACAATGCTGCCTCAAGCCCCCTGCTCTGTTTTATATCCCACAGAACTGTCCTAAGGTCCTTTGTAAATACTTAGATTTTGTATGATAAAGAATGAGCAATGAAATAAGACACTTGCTCCCAATGATATTGTTTGCTATTTATAAGCATGACATTATTACTTTTACAATTTACATAGCCTTTGTAGAGAAGTGGGTTTCATTTAATTTCCTAAGAATGACAAGTAAAGACAGAGAGAAATCAACAGAAATGGGAGATTTTTGGGGGATATTTTTAAATAAGCTTTCTTGATAATTATCATATGACCCCACATTAAATCGAGGTTTCCTATAGCACATCTGGGTGATTTGAATTCACAGTTAACATAAACATCATAAACACTGTATCTGGCTTATGATGATCTAGTAACTTGCTGCTTAAATCATCAGAATGAAATAGGAAGACAGTGTATGGGGTAAAACAAAATGCAAGTTGAGTTACAAGCAGCGAACAAGTCAAGGTGCATTTTCAGGATTTATACTTCTAGCAAATGTGTATAATTTTCTACCATCTAGCCAATTAAGAAGATTTGACATTTTTCCAGTGAACTACAAAAGAAGAGGCCAGATGGAGAAAGTAACTATATACACATAATTACCAATCCAAAAAGTCAAAACACTTCACGAGATATGTAATATACTGCATATTCATTCACATATTCTGAGTATAAAAACTCAGACATCATTGATCTTTCTGAAAAATCCCTCTTATTTTCCACATATTTTTGACAAACTAGACCCATTTCAGTCACTCTAAAGCAGTGAAGATAAGAAACTGTGACGTGGGGCTCTCACCAATTTCAGTATATCTTCTCCTGAAGTTTTCTCTACTGATAACATATTCTAGAAACAGAAATACAGGCTGTAAAATTATGATAAAAGTAAAACAAAAACAGTCTGCAGCGTTATTGGTAATTTTCTTTGGATTTTGTCAGTCCTTCAGTTTACAGTAGTTCCTTAAAAGTCTTTAGCAATGCACATGTGAAAGGCTTTAGTTCAAGCTTTAAGCCCTTCTTAGTTTTAAGATGGATAAAAAAGGGATCATCACCTCAATCTATCCAGATTGGGTGTTCTTTTTTTCTCAGATCACTGGATTTATTTCTGCCTCTAACTTAAACACGGAATTTTAGTGGGAAGGTCTTAAGACCTGTCAGGGCAACTAAGTAGCATATTGCTCAGCAGCTCCATGTCCTACAGGCTTAAACAGCATTATACATCTGGAATTTGATTATCTTTTTTCCTTCTTTTTCTTTTTTTTTGGTGCCAAAACTGCCATAAGTAATTGGTTTAAAAAAAAGTTTGAGCTGTACATTTTTTTTTTCTGGCAGAACCAGAAAGAAAGAATAATTTCTAGTTTAATATTGGAACACCATATTTAATGTTTTTTTTTTAAAAAGGTGGAAAATTTGTTTCACCACAAAAAGCTCTTTCCTCTGCAAATGACAAGACTTGTCACTTATTTCTACTTCAATGGCGATTCTTGTGAAACTTGACCAGCCATAGACTTGTACGTATATATAACGTGTTGTCTATTGAATTTAAGGGAAAATACCCTTAAGAAAAACATATTGATTTCTGTGGGTCTTACGATTTTCCTGAGGTGTCCCATAAAAAACAAAAAAACAAACAAACAAAAAAACAAACCACTTTTAATGTAATGACCTGCCAGGATTTTCATAAGCTTCCAGTATACAATAACCAGCCTGTACTTCAAGCAAGAACAGTGTTAGAACTAACATCCTTATTTGTAAAAGGGAAAAAGGAAAAGGGAATCTTCACCACGTATTGGGAATGCGGCACGTGGGCTGAATAAGCTTGCCTCCATCAAATACCCTACTCGATCCTTTATTGTCTATTAGTTGGTTATCAATATTTAGAAAATGAAGGATATTTTTACTGGTGTTCTTTTGTTGGAAACAGTTAAGCAGTTGGCAGCCTTTAAAAGTTTTAATTTTGATTTAACGCTGTCTTGTATCTGACTTATGACAGAATGTCAAAGAAATGTGCTTGAGGAACCCATTCTGACAATATCAAGACACTGCATCTAACTTTACAATACACTAATGGTTTGCAGACAACTTCTCCTTCTTTGTTTATTATGCAAGGAAGTGGCTGTCTTCTCATGGGACACTAGCCCATCTGTTAGACAGCCAGACAAGATCAGCAACAGAGCTGTTTTGTTAGATTAAAAATGGCAAGATCTTATTTTCTAGTATTGTTTCCTATATCTTGTAACAACGATTGACAACACTTCACCAAATTGGGTCAAAATCAGGCCAGAAAGTTAAAAATTTACAGGGTATAACTACCAAATATAAAAACACAAGAGAACCAATTTGGCAAACCAATGCATCTACTGCAAAACTACATTTGCTAACTCTGCATAGCAATATGGAGAGCTTAACAGAAGGAAATAATTCATTTATCAGTTAAGAGATATTTATAAAGCATAGCTGGACAAGACTTTAAACAGAGGGTCACCTATAGCTAAAAAGTCTTGAAAGAGAAGAGTCTTTTGGCAGCAAGTGGGTTTTCAAAAGCTTAAATTTCTTAACATGAGAGCGGAGCTGCACTCACTCTGTGAAACGTCACTGTCTCAAAAGAAATTATCTCCTCTGTTTTCAAGAAGAGCTTGTGATGAGGAAAGTAAGGATGACTGGACTCCATAAGCCAATTTTTTCTTTTGTGAGAGCGGGAAAGTTATTCAATCACTCTGTAACTCAGCTCATCATCTGTAAAATGGGAGCACTGGTACTATTTTTAAAAGAGAGATTTGGGGAACTGTATCAAAAATCTAGAGGCGGCAAGATATCAGCAAGGGATCATACAAATATTTGAGAAGTATCTATTGCAAATGTTGTTAAGATGACACCTATTGCCAGCAGAATAAGAAATAAAAGGATGATGTGAGATCAACTCTGTAAAGACCTATATTGAAAAGCACCTAAATACATGCTTGTCAATTCCTATCCAGAATCATGTTTTATCTTGTACTCAAATGCTTTTCTGAATAGTGATGTTTTTCTGAATAAGCCTCACACTTACTAAAGGAGCCCTGAAAGTTTTAGCAAGAACAACCTGAAATACATATAACATAACTCTCCATTTAATCTCTTTAAAGAAGCATGGATGTGAGCGGGGTACTATTGCTGAAAACTTTCTTAACTCTTCCAGGTTTGAGTACTGTGAGTACTCAAACACTTGTGGGAAAGCAGGGTGGGATGAATACCTTCTATTGTCCAACAAAATCAGTCCAGGAAAGACCCAGATCTGAGATGTGATATGATCTGATCCCCCTACAACGCTTAGTCTGAATGATGGTAACTGCTCAAGAGGAAGTTAGCACTGACTGGAAGAAGCCAAATCTAATGTGCATTAGCTGAGCTGGAGGCAATCTCTTCTAGCATTCACATACAGAATATGTGAATTTCAGACAATGAAACTAAAGGAACCAATTTATGATGAAGGAACAAAGATAAAAATACTTTCTGCAGGGCTTTGGAAGCAAAGCTGGAGAAAACTGCAAGAATGTAAATCCAGGACGAGCAGAGAGGTGGGCTGGGTGCACTCATCAGTTGTGGGGGCATAATCATCATATATAAGCTGCGATGTGACTGTCTACAAATTGGAGAATTTCGGCTGAGAAATTAAAATCAAAACCACACAGTAGTCGGCACCCAGCAGGAACTGAAGGAGGATGAAAAGAAAAAGCAACTTTCCTGATCCTCCTTCTTTCACTACAGACCCTGGGTTCCTGCCTTCCTGTTTCCAGCTACAGTGCAACTCCCTGACTCTTTCACTTGGGGCAGTTCCCAAAACACAGACCTCAACATCCCTTGAGTGCAATGAAGAGAAGGACAAACAAACAGAAGGCATGTGACAAAGGTACAGCTCCGTGAGAAATGCAGATGAGCCAAGGCTTAACCAAGAAAGAGCACGGGGCTTCTCTAGACAAGGTCACTGAGTTGGTGCTTGCCATACACGTGTCTCAAAGTTTGGTTCAAATCATTATGCAGAAATATTTGACAATACGAAGATGTTCTGTAGTCACCGTACCACGCAGCAGGGGACATCAGAAACCTGGAACTGTAGCAACAGACGTGGAAGACGGAGTGAAAAATGGGAACTGAAAGTACCCAGCTTGGTAATAGATACCCACCTGGATCATTAAAATTTCCCTAGAACAAACAGCAAGGCCACTCACTCCTGGAAGGTCTCTGCAACAGACATCATCCTGGAGTTATAGCAAGGAGCTTTTCTGAACACATGATAAATTCGTACTCAGTCCCCTTTGCCATGTTTCCTTCCTCAATGCCACGGTCTGTTATTGCATTACAGAATAACAGTGCATTGCTGCAAGGCCTGCCTGGTGGTGTGACAGCATGAGCAAACGTACATAAACATCTCCCTTACCATGTAGACTTCAGGACATGCAGAACAGCTATCAGCCTTTAGCTGCCCTGAGCAGCTCTGAGGGTACAGCGGCTGGAGTCACAGACTGCAGAAATCCATCAGATAATTGGCACAGAGACTGCCTATCAGCTGGTCACATAGGCATCTCACCCCATTTTAGCTTCCTGAAAATGGGATTGATACTTCTGCATTCTTTTCTTTTCCTATGCAAAATGTAAGTTGATTTGAGTAGCCCCAAAGCATATTATTAACCACCTCCGTATTTTCGGTGCTAGCTGAGGTTTGAAATTGTTCCTGAAAGCATGTAACAGAACTAGCACAGACAGTAGTTGTTTTAGCATATAAGTACTTTTGGAATCAAGGCTTTGGCATCTCTTTCATCAGAAAACCTATTCTAAGGAATGCTGCTCTTATCTAGCAGATGTTCCGCTAAAGAATTTGCTTTGTCCTTTGCAAAATATGGCTCAGAGCCCATATCCACTCCACGGTGGAGATAAGAGTGTTGTTTTTAAGGTAATGAGTGGAAGTCTCTTTCCCCATAGAAAAGCTCTTTAGGAATCTTTGACTGTGAAGAAATAAGCATTTCCCGATGAGGATCTGGAATGTTATTTGTAAACAGTTCACATTTGTATGCAATTTTTACGACATGAATTACTCTTTCCTTAACTGAAAGAGCAAAGTTGGACATATAAAAGTATAATTAAAAAAATAGCTGGGTAAAATGTTTGCAAGCAATAGCTTGTTTAATGGATTTAATCCCTTTCTCTGCTCAGAAATTATCTACAGTCAGTCTTTTGTTATGAATTCCTTCGGTACTCCTCTTTGTTAGTCAGAAGTTTTGTGCAAACAAATTTCTCCCTACTCATTGCACACCAAATGCTGACTGTAAGTGTTCTCTTTAGTATTTTAATATGTTCACCACTTGATAGGTTCAAGCTGTGCAATTGGGTGTCTAAGTCACATGGTGTTGTTTATGTTCTCAGAATCCTTTTGCTCCTAATGATTTTCATATGGTCGAGACATAAATTTTGTTTTATGATTAAATGAAACTTGGCTCAGAGGAGCCAAAATTAATTTTTCAGGAGCATTTTGTACAAACAAAACTCCACTGACATAAACACATTAAAAAGGGGTTGTGAGCACAGCCAGAGTAAAAAAAAAAAGAAAAAAAAATCTATTTAGAAGATGCCAAAGTGCTAGAATATTTTTTGTCCTAACAGGTCCAATAGCCATGTTTCTTCTCATCAGTCCCTAAATGCCATAGAGTGATTGTAAACTTCCTCGATTCAGTATGAGTCTGTACAAAATACTTGTGTTTTACATAATTTAAACCTTCACGTAAAGCAATTTTACTGAAAACATGAAGAAGAATATATAATTTCACACCACCGTTTGTGCATAAATATTTCCAGGGCCAGCTGTCCATCTGCCAACTGTACACAATAAATAATTTGTTATTTCCACTCTCTTAGGAAAGCAGTTTTCTTTAAAACAAACCTTCACAATATGTGTTGTTTGCTACCATTTCAAGGCCTGCTACACCAATGGAAAAGAATGTGCTAAATGTAGCATTATCATGCAGGTCAGGCAGGGCAGCCCGGTACACATTTTCCCACAATCTCTGCTCATTAACATCTAGTTCCCCCATTGTGCAGATTTTTGGCTCTGTTCCACCAGAGCAGAGAAGAAAAATGTTTACAATATGCAAACTTGGAGGGACACAAAAAAAAAAAGGGGGGCTTTGAAATGTCAGTCCTTTGGGATGAAAAGTTTCAAAGGGGAAGGTAAGTCAAAGGTTACTAATGGGATGTCTGCAACACCTGCTTTTAGTGGAGGTTTCATAAACAAGCTTTACTTCTCAAGAACAGCTTGGCCTAGACAAAAATGCCAGCTAAAATATCTGTGGCTAGCTTGAGCAGCCTGGTACCTATGAACAGAAAGGTCAGGTTTGTTATATCCTAACATGGCCTCTCACCCTGCTTTTATTGATAAAATGAGATTGCCTTGGTGGCCAACATTGCTTTTCACATCTTAAGGCGGAAGGCACTAGCAACGTGGCACGCTCAGCCTCTGCAGCGGAAGAGGAGGAAGGTGATGTTCAGCATGACTGCTGTAGAAAGCCCTGCTCTCTGAGGAAGAGCTGAACTGTTACACACAGGACTGAGTTTTGCAAACTTCAAAAGTTTCCCAGCTCAGCTAAATGGCCTTCATAAGGCACTTTCGGTTATTGTGAGCAAGTTTCATAACTGTCATAACAACTCAGAGACCTTCAGTACTATTTTTCCCCTGAAAGAACTAATGCATATTTCTAAGATTTTAACATTGAGAAACAGGCAAGAGAAGTGAAATCCTGCTAAATATTCATCAGACCATTGCAGCACCTTAACACTTAGCCATTACAAACGTCTTCTACCCAGAGAACATTCGTGAAACTGCAAAGCAATACCTTCATCTCACAGGCAGCAACCCAGGAACAGGACTGTGTAAAATGCTTGTCCTAAAACAGAGAGATCCTGCAGCAGAAACAGCATCCAAGTCCCCAGAGACAAATCCAGGGCTCTCCTTGAGACACCATCCTTCTTGTCCAGCAAAAAAGCGCGGCACCTTCTGCAAAAGCTCAGAAAATTTCCATTTTAATATAGAAGCAAGGAGAAAGCTGTGTGATAGATAAGGCCACAAACTGGCGTTTGGGTCTCATTAGACAAAAAAACCCCAACCCTATAACCCATGAAACTTTCTCTTTTTTTAATCACAGAGCTAATTACATTTACTTGAAGTTGGTACTCAAACAGCAAAAAAAGATTAAGTTTTCCCCACAGTAAAATATTATCAAATGTTATCTGCTCTCCTGTTATTACCATTTGTAATTTCTGATCCATAGCAACCAATAGAACTGCTTCAGCAGGAACTGTGTTATTAACCATTGCCAAATCAAGACCTTTTTAACACTCTATATTTATCACCAATGTTGAAAAGAAAAAGCCCCAAGATGATGAATGAGATGGTGGGCATTACAATAGAAATAAGCATAGACAGAATCCCAGGAAACTTCAGGAAAATAGTTTCTAGGCTTGGCTTTACTTTACAATTTGTGGAGCATGGGTGTTTGCCACAGGCGATAGGAAATCAAATCTGTTGAGATCCGATTCCTTCAGCTGAATTCCATTTTTTAAACTGATAATCCCTGTTTCTATTTCTCCAGAGAATTGTCAACACCATTAACTACCTCACATACATGGCTGGGCACCAGGGACATACCTGCTTGTAGAGGACGCAGATGCAGCATGAAGTTTTTTAAAGCGCTAATGTATTTCTACATGTGTATTTATCCAGACAGAATACTTTCTGTTCAAAAACTTTTTGTAAGCTACAACTGTCCTAAAAAGAGATCATGTATACTAACCTGGATACATCTTTGTGGTGATGATGATTCAGTCACATTATTTCTGAACTGGATTGTATCTGGCCAGCTCAGAGCATAGGCAAAATACTTCAGACAAACAGCCATGAAGAATTTAATATATTTTAAAATGTCAGACAATGAATGCTTTTAATGCGGTTTAGAGATGGCAGAAACCATCTGTTTCACATGAAAACACAGAGCTGGACAGCAAAGTAAACACAGAGAGTGCACCCTGTATGCCTTACAAATGTAATCTAAGTTTATTTATAAATACACCAGAAGCTGAGAAATGTCTTCAATAAACTATTTGCGTTTTTCATGTTTGCAGATATGCAACTCTAGAAGTTCATCTGGAGAGCTACAAGAAGATTTAGATAAGTTTGTAAGGATGACCCTGCTTCTTATTTCACATAAGTTTTCCCTCCCCATAAATTGACCGAGCTTTCACTCCGTTCAGTGGAGCTGTTCCTTTTTACACTGGGTTGAGATCAGAATAGGGCCTTTTGTAAATGGTACATCAAGAAACATGTTTAAGTCAAATGTAAGCCTTTAAAGTAAGGGTTCTGCTTTTGGTTTGCATAATGACACGCTATGGAGAATAGCTTTCCTATTTTATATTCCTTCCCTTCTTCTCATACCACCCATGACTCTTCTCTTTATGTATTACTTTGGATCTTTTCTTCTTGCTGTTCCTATTACAAACTACATTTCTTTTGCACCCTTTAAACAGCACATTGATGTGTTCAAACTTCCTGCTTTCTGACTGGAAAAGCATTCAGAATTTCTGGTAGGACTTTCAGTTGGGCAGATGACTGTATGCAGGCTGAAAAGTTCATATTAACTTCTGTAAAGTGATGGGAGGAAGCGCTGAAGAACCAGAGCTGGTTGCCTTCAATGTCTGCTCAAGCAGGACTCTCAGCATAAGAAATAGCTATGTTTTGCCCCCAGTCATTCCGGGGAAGTCAGGTACCATTGTACAGGTGCTAAATCAGAAGATGACAACATCCCCAAACAACGCCATTCCCTTGACTGTGTTATTACACAGTCAAATTATTATTAAACAGACCAATTACAAACCAGTGTTTGAACTCCAGTTTAACTGTACAGAACTGGAAGCGTAAACCACCAGAGGAGCAGTGTGATGCTTGGTATCACTCAGACCTTCTTCAAACCTTCAGGCTTTACACTGCTGTGCATAACAGAAATGCTGACATATCACTTGTTTTGTGTACGACTGCTCAGAACTAAAAATTACTGCTTGAACAATCAAAGGCATTGTTCATTTTCTTATCAGATTCAGCATCTGGGCAATATTCATCTGTACCAATTCTTTCAGTAACCAGTTTCTCTTTTCAGGACTGGATTTTTGCATCAAATCACTCTGTAAGGGTAGGGCTCTGGAAATGGGCTTAGCAGAGAAACACGAATATGTGGTAGTGGAAGCCCACCTCCCTTAGGGCAAAAATCTCAGCTAAAGCACCTTGGCAGCATATTAATAGCTATAAAAGACTCTTTCTTTGCTGACCACAAATATGCTGTGGTCAACAAGAGGTCTACTCACTGTTTTGTTAAAAACAGTGATGATTTATTTTGCTTCAGCCATGTGTGAAACTAGTCACCACATTATGAATAATAATATCCTCTTAGTCTCAATGGAGCTCTTTTTATACAGAAAGATCCACAAAGCATTTAACTAAATACTCGATATAGCAATCTACTGGCTGACCACTAAAATATAGCCATATCTGGGATGGAACAGTGCAGCTATTTAACAATGCACAGCAGCAGAGGAGACAAAGAGTAGAAAAAATCCATTAGAAACCAAAGCAACAGCTGAAGTAAAATATAACTACCTTAATTAGGCATGAGCGTCGAGCGGAGCTAAAATTGTAAGTTTGAAAACTGCCCTGGAATCTCTATGCCTACAAGAAACCAGGAGTTTACGCAGTTTCTCAAGAGGACGAACTCCAACTGCACAGTGCCCTCTACTGTGAAATGAAATCCGTAGAGGCTCAGAGGGGAGAAAATTATGTATTAAATCACTTGGCCTGCTTGTTTTCTGCAGCACTGACCTGAGGTTATAAAATCTGAGGAGAACCGAACGCAGGTGGTAAAGGTTCAGCCTGGGCACACAGGACCAAGCTGGAGTCCTCAGCTGTGTGCAGAATAGCTTAGCATCTGCTAAGCCAGCTCCCCATAACTATTTCCAAAATGGCAAATGGGATGAGTAGAACAAAATTTAGTATGATTAAGTGCCTTTTAAATGTCTACAGTTCTAGCAGTTTTGATATTTAGTTTAGTGTGATCCATCTCAATATTTAGATATTATGATCCATCTCAATAACAGTTTGCACCACAGGCAAAATTACAGAACCGTACTATTTGTTATACCTTTGAGTGGCAAGCAATCCCCAATTGACTAGACCTTGCTATGTGAAAAAAACCAACAAGCATCACTTTAGGGGAAGAAAAAAAAAAAAAAATCACCCAGCACAATTCATCCCTGATGCTGCAACACATTCATGCTAAAATTATAGAAGTCCACTTACATTTCTGATATTTAAAATAGCTAGCACAGCGCTAGGGCATGTTATTTTGCTCTCCTAATGCCTACTAAATATGTTCTACTGAGTAAAAATATAGCAAGTTAAACTCTTAGTGTTTCCAGCAGGGTACATGAAGGGACCCAAGGAAGGTTTAAGCACAGGAAACATCTCGGATGACCAAAAGAAAGAAAAGTTAGTTCAGTAGCAAAGGGCAGATCCTGTGACAAATCACACCTCTGTTCAGGAGGCTCATTTGAGCCCTACAGTGGGGGCTTTTTTTCTTTCCTCTCACTCCTGCAGTAAACCCTGCCAGTAGGTTTTATTCCTCCCTACCCCCTAAACACACACATACATATACACGCTCCGCCTCAAGAGCTGGGAGACCTCAAGAGGTTTGCAGCTGGTGTAATGTTTTTCCCTACCACCTTCTAGCAACCTGCAGGAAACAAAGCTTCTTCAGGGAGTTTGCTTCATAAGCAAACTGCTTTTAGCTCCAGCATAAGGCACATTCTTTAAACCTTTTATTCTCCAACATAAATATAAAGCAAGTATGTGAACACCCATTCATTCCAGAACAGATACCCACATGTGCATGGACAGGACAAAGCTGCGGTGGAGAACACCAACGCTTAACGTCCTACAGAAAATATTCAGACAGGACAGTGGAGAGTGTGGAATAAAAACCTGTACAGAGCAAAACAGAATAATTTTCTGAAAAAATCTCATGGAAGAGAGGAGACACCCAGAAGCGCCCTCTGTTCCAAAAACCTCTGCCGACCAGATGGGGCACAAATTTCTTGCACATAGCTCTGTGCGGTCCTTTGGTGGTTTTAAATACTGCCAGGCTGAGCAAGCCACTTGTTGGTTTTAAGTTGCCAGACGACTGCTGAGCCACAGTTTACATGCTGCTAACTAAAAGAGATGCATAAGTTGCAGTTCAGTCCTAAAATATAGTTTTGTGCATTTCCTTGGGTGTGCGCCATGGGTTTTTAAGCAAATATCATTACTTTTCAATTGTGTATCAAGCAGAACTCAAGTTTAAAAAGTAAAATGAAACCAAGTAAATAAAAAAAATTCTGGAAAGCTGAAATCATGGCAACATGATTGTTTTCTTAATTGTGAAGTTTTCCTGTGAGAGTCTGAAGAGGATTACAAGATTTATACGCCCTGTAAACTTCAAGGAGTGGTCTTAGCGATCTAATCGTATCTGGCGGCAGTGATTTTGCTGAGGTGGAGTACAGATCAATGGAGATGGTAAACAGTTTCAGTTCTGAAAGTCACCTGTTGCACTCCCTCTCTAAACACTCACACACACATCTCTGCTCCTGTTCATATGCAAAACGTTTAAAATCACTCTTTCCCCCCCCCCCCTTTTTTTTTTAATCTTTGGAAAGTCTTTGTGGTCTGGCAGGGAAATATAGAGCTGGGGTAACTCAGGGAGAGGGAAATATGTATATGTTCTGTATATAAATAACCCCCAAAAGTCAGATTTCAGCTTGATTTACCCTGAAAGAAATAATGTTTTGTACTCCTTTCTTTTTGAGAAATCAGACCTCCTTTAAAATGCTCATCCAACATCACTTTCGAAATTCTAGATCATACAGGAGTTTTAAATGTAAAGTCACTGTCAGAAATCTGAAATTCCTTCTTTATTATACTTGAAAAAAATCACAGATAACTTCTTATGTTACTATCTCCTGGCTAACTGATTTAATTTTCTACTAGTAAGGAAAGAGAGAAGGCTGAAAAGAGATGTAGATGATTTATAGTTTAGAAAGGCTTTGAAATAAACCAAACATTTGCTGCATTCAATAATGTTCTTTCACTGTTGTTAGCATAGCCCAGTAAGCACAATAGCAGTGAAGCTTTTGGATAAGTTAAGAGCCTTTTTTTAACACAGAAAAGAAAAAGAACTTGTTTACACTTTAGCAGCTGCTTAAAGATAACAAATGAAGCTTAAAAAGGCACATACTAACATCAACACAAGATGTTCCTCAGGCTTGAAAATAAAAATTCAGAGCTCCGCTAGGCTTACACATTGATATTAGATTAAAAAGAAAAATAGTGTTTTCCTCTTACATTTCTGGAGGCAGACATTGTTTGCTGAAGAATGTAAAATTCAATCCCCCAGGGAATGCCAGAGGCTTTTTGGCAGACTCTCTGAAACTCAAGTTGACTCTTTTCTGTAACGACTAGCATTAGAAAGAAAAGGGGAAAAAAAGGAAGAAGAGGAGGAGAAGGAGACATAATTACTTTCAATGTTTACATGGCTCTGGCTTCTTGAATCTGAAAAAGTATCAGACTGCAAAGACTGGACTTAATCTAACTTTATACAATTGACAGGTGGACTTCAACTACTTCTAATTATTCTAAGTGGGTATTTAGTTAGTTATCTTAACTCTTTTTAGAAGAACAATGGGAAAGAATACTCAAGTTTATAAGAAAAGAAGAAAATGTGCTCTCTTATATTTGTGCTTGTTCAAGCTCTGCGCTATCTCATAACGTCAGCTTTGTGCCTAGAAAGACCAGTTAACTAGCCTAACATCAGGGTGGGCATGCATTTTACTGCCAACATCCCTCCAAACACCGTTTAACAAATGTTCTCCATTCAAGCTGAACAGATGGAAGAAAAATTACTCTGAGAAATTGCAGTCCTATAGGCATAAATTATATGGATGCTTAGCAATAGCAGTGCTCAGGCTCAGGAGGACAGAGGTTGCTATAAAACTGACTTGCTTGCTTGGGCATGCAAGCCAAGGCTCTCATCACCCTAAGGAACTATAGACTAGCAATGCTACTCCCATATTTTTGGGGCATACATAGCCTTGTCGGTAATTTTCTAAATATCTTCTACTGAAGGAAATTCCGTATCAGTGTCAAAGAAGATTAACGAATCAAAAAGGCTCTGATTGCTCTACCCTCCCCATAGTTCTCTTTCATACTTAAAGCTTTGAAAGTGTAATTGGCTTTCCCTATTCTTCCAGTATACTTTTCCATCCACAGATTTATTTATTAAAAATAGACGTTTAATGTTTTTAACCAAGTAGTGCCCCCCTTTTTCAGTCAACCTTATAAAAACTTTATTTAAACTATACGGGAGTAACAGAAAAAGACTATATGATTATGTGGGAAAAGAGGAGAAATACTGAGGAAAACCTTAGGTTTAGATCTAATCTGTCATGGCTGGGATCTCAAAAGCAATTTTTAATAGATTGATAGCAAATGTATTAAAAAAAAATCCCATCCTTGAAACCCAACTTCTTTTAGTCCCGTCCACAAATCTTGCCCTGGAATCTTCTGCTCCATGTCTATATTTGCATAATTACCTATTTGTATGCAATACTGTGACTCATTCAAGCACTGCTTTACCAGAGGAATAAGTGTTCTGCAATTCCCTCTTCCTCCACTAGCATCACCTGAACTGCCTTTCATATTCTTTCTTGCTGTTCCAAACCACCATTTTGATTCACATGCCAAAAGTGATTGTAAAAAAAGATACTGCACATGTGAGAGCAGCTTTATGGTAAAGATGCTGTGGGTATGGAAATTGAGGTTTTCAGGGGAACTGATAGAGGGATAGATAACCAATTCAGATCCAATCCAGTGAACGGGAAGAGATATAAACTGACCTGCTATAATGGCATTAGTGAAAAGATTTGTTCACCTGAGATCACCTCCTGGTAAAGAGATGGTCTTATCACATATTATTAATACTTGATTACATACATCAATGCAAAGGCCTTAGAAACAAGTATGCAAGCACATTAGTTCAGTTCACTCTGTATATATGTTTTAGAACACTGATGTCTGGCTTTATTTCACTTCCTTATACTGCGGTCACATGATTCTTTTGACTTGCAATGATGACCTAAAGCAAAGCTTTTGGGATTACATATGGGAAGTTTCAAGCAACTCCATCAAGGTTGCTGTTTAGAAATATTGTCTAGCTAGATCACTAGCTAGATTATGCAGTAAGAATACCCACAAGAAAACAATTAAAGCAAAAAAGACAACAGCTCTCTAGACGCAGAACAAGTATCTGAAGTCCTTCTCACTGAATTTAAAAATTTTAAAATCTGAGTAATCTTTGCACAGAGGAGAAGGAGGTACACTGGTCAAATAACTTGCAAGAGAGAGTTTGCTGAAGGGCAGGTTAGAGAAACATAAAACCCAGCTGCAACAGAAACTAGGCTTTTTTTTAAGACAGTGTGATTACCCTTCCAGAATGACCAGTTTTCTGAGACATTTTGCTAAAGTAAAAAAAAAAAGAAAAAAGAAAAAACCCAGAAAAATGGCTGCTTGATTTGCATTTCTTAGACTACTCTGAAGCATCTGTTGCCCAGAAAACACAGGGCATCATGTAGTTTCACTCATCTTTAATACTAACATACGAAAAAAAGAAACAAATATATTTTCTGAAAAGCCATACCAATCTTCCTTTTGGACTGTTATAGAAGCCTGTTGTAGAGGTCCTAGTTGTTGGTTTACCAACATCTTTTAGCAAAGACAATAGAGCAACGTGGACAGGCAACTCAGATCACAAGAGCACAGTAGTAATCTATAGGAAGAAAGAAAAAAGTTTTTCACAGATTCTGAGATTACATGCCTATCAGTTATTCTAAGTACACGGTAAAGGTTACTACACTAGGGATTCATATATTTATCGGTTAATCTGTCCCAAAGCCATGGAAGGTAATTAATGAAAAAGATAGTCAGGCATGGCTTCAGGCAGTAATTCAATATTACTCTAAATCTCTGCATGAGCAAACCTGTGAACCAAAGAGGAAATGCATACTGTACAAGGACACTTGTGTTCTGAAACGTGATCCCCCGTGGAGTTTTCAGATGAAGCACTTTTCCAGTGATTAACTCAGTACATTTGAATTTCATTATTTGATGTTTTAGGTGACTGGTTATTTGTAGTGCACAGAGAGGAAAACAAGTTTTCCATAAATAAAATCAGAGTAAAAGGCAGATAACGACTAAGCCATCTCAGGTCACTCGGAGCCCCGTTGCTCCACTCTGAACCAGCAGGATGTTCAGTGTGTGCTCTTACAGCTTTTTTGATAATTATGCCGTACTTTTCCTACATTCTGGTGACAATAGATCCATGCTAAGATACATAGAACTGGTTTTCCATACTGCTACTTCCCTTCCTATAGGGTTCATTAAGGAGCAGATGAGGGAGGCATTTGGGCTTATCAGAATTTGTCAACACGCGCTGAAAATGCCCCAATTACACCAGCTTTTACAGTGGTATAGCAATCTCCTGCTCCAGGGCACTGCATGCCGAGTGCAGCCAGGCAATGGAGCTCTCATCAATTTTATAAAAGATGAGAGCCCTCAAAGTTGCCTTGCAGTTGCAGCAAGGAATATGGTTGGCACACACTTCTCCAGGATTTGGGGAGAGGCAAAGCGTTATTTGTCTCTCTGCCGATCTATTACTAAGCAAGAATCAACTCAGATGCGTTTGAGGTGTTCATCAAATTAAAAGATCTCTCCAGAGAAATCCACTGGATGTGTACGTTCTTTGCCAAGAAATGATTTGTTCTGCCATACTTCTGGGAAAACAGAATGCCAAAGATCAGATAATGACACTAGAAATCCAGGAAAGAAATTCAGATAAGGGTTAGATAAAAAGTGAAATCAAATTTCAGAGCTTTGAAATTGTCTCTTTACTGCACTGTAAGTCCCCCTGCTAAATTCACTGGGCCCTGGGTTTGGTGGGATACACTCCATCAGAATATCATTTTACCCTCTATCAGAATGTGGTATTTTAAGCCTGTTTACGTTCTTTTAGTTCAGCAGTATTTTCATGGGCTGCCTTTCTCTTTTAGAGATCAAAGACAAAATTCAGACTGTACTGACAAACTCAATTCTGGATTACATCTGGATATGAAATGGTGCTTCTGTACCATGAAACTTTTTCAGCTTTCAAGCAAAATCTTTTCCTGTTCCCTGTTGGGATGAAAAACAAGGCCTTTTGAAGTTTTGTGTAAAAAACAAAATCTCAGGAGACACCCATGCAGTCCCAGTTAAAAGCTCGGTGGTCAGAGCTCACATCTGTCCAATTTGGACTAAAGACTCGTGACTAAATTTCCCTCAGCCCGGGGAACAGTTTTTGAATAAAGTGCTACTGAAATCTCTGCCAGCCTCTCTATTTTTGTCAGAAATTCTGTCCTGGAGTAGAAAAGTCCTGGTAGAAACCTAATTAAAATCAGCAAATTTGTATAAAAATTTTAATGAAGGAAAAATTCTATCAGACTAGTCCAGTTTTTATCAAGCCCCCACCAGAAGCAAATTAGGCATTAACCACAGATGATGAGACACTTAAAAACAAAGTGACAGCAAAGACATCCCACTCAAACCCAGAAAGGCATCAGCTACATGCATTTCTGCCACTAGTTCTGACATTCTGGCATGCAATACCCTTGGCTTCCTAGATTAATAAACTAACAGCTAGCAACGATTATATTTTCAAATGTTATTTGTAAAGCTTTTCATATTTCAGCGGTGAATTTTTCAAAGCATTGTCAGCTTAGCTAAGGGCTTCCAAAAGTCTGGCACTTAACACACTTTATGCACAAACAAAAAAAATCTGGCCTCCTGACCTTAACTCCTGAGGAGGTCAGGACTGGAGGAACACCTCTGCCCTCTATCTGTGCAGCCCCTACCTGAGGCTGCGACTGGTTTTGCCACCACTGCATTAATGCAGTACAACAGAGATCTCTTTGTAGGATGCTGGTACCCAAGCAAATGAAGGTAAGGCACTTCTAGGTAACATGGCCCTCACAAGAGCCACATCTGTGTTTAATAAGGTGGTACACAGCGACGTGTTTATATTCTGCACTGCCAATATTATTTCAGGTGACTTGGGAAACAGCCCTATACAAGGCTGCATGCAAGCAATCCTGGTACCTGGGTGAAGCCAAGAGGAAGCACATGGAGAGAGGAGTACAGCAGAGCTGTGCCAAAGTCGGGAGGTCAGGAGGCCTTCTGAGTGGAGGTCGCTGCAAAATTGAGACTTCTCTGTCTTCAAGACTGGGTTTCCACTTCTGCTTTGCAAGCTGAATGCAACAGCACTGCATAGGCAGAAAGTGGAGTTTTGGAAAAGATGTGACTGCTTTTTTTATATTTATAAACTGCAAAAGCAATTTCTCCCTTGTCCTCTCCCTTCCCTTTTCCCCTTCTCCTTCCTTCTTCTCCCCCCTTTTTTTGTGTTTTCTTTTCTTTTTCCCTTTCTTTTTTCTTCTCTGTATGAGATTTTCAAAGCTGTTCCTTGCAGACCACTGTAGAGACTATTATGTAGTAGCTACGCATACATTTTCACTCTCATTGTGTCAACAGCGGATTGGGAAAGCTTGTTCCATCCACCTTATATGAAGAGTTGACATCAGCCACAAGGACTACACGATGACTTTTGATTAGCAAAAGATATATTTAGGGTTTTTAACATCTTTAAGGTTTTTATACATTATTTTTGACTCAATATTCAATATTTAAAATTCTTGTCATCTCACCTTGTAATTCCTTGAAAATAAATATTCTTTTCTACTCCATGCCAAAGTGAAAGAGAAGCCTTTCAGTTACTGTTGGAAGATCTGTGAGCAGTACAGGCTGGAAGGATTCTTTATGTCTCAGACACCTTTACCCGCACATTTGATTCCCAAGCAGAGGCACACGAAAGCTCCAGTGGATTCTTGGACACCATGAAATCAAATCTTCTGTGGCCCAACACGGCTTTTCCTCTATGGCATTCCTCACCTGAAGTGGAAGTCCTTGAGTCTCCTTGCTTTTGAAAGAAATAAGAGAAGTAGCGTAGGTCAAGTTTTCCCCTCAGTTAGTACTGCCTCCTCAGTTATTATGCCTCCTTTCTCCTAAAGACAAATCAATGCCTGTAAGTATCCACTGGTGTTTATACCCTTGGACTCCTCAAATGGGGGAGCTACATTGCCCTTTTGCAGACAAAATTTTTGCAGAATTCTTACGCTGAATTGGATGTGATGGAGGTTGGTTCACACACCTCTGAGCTGCTCATTTTAGGCTTTCAGCAGACTCAGGAAGGCGCTTTGACAGTTACAGCCAGTTCATTTTTTTTAACCTTCATTTAGACAGCATATATGAAAGAAGATTTCTACCTTTTTTGAATGAAAGTCATCATATGACACAAGGGATCTAAGCCCTCTATGACTTATTCCAGACCTGGAACCACTGAGCAGAACCTTTTTTAATGTGCAAGTGATGATCAGTATCACTATGTATCATTCAAACTCTAAATAGACTAAGATGATTGTTTAAATAGAAAATTAATTAAAAATACTGCTGCAATTTTAATAAAGGTATTGTTTTTTAATAAAAAAGCTAAATGTCAGAGCGTAACTATTGTGATGACTGTACAGATTCCACATTATAAATAAAATACATGTGTTTTAGAACAAAAACTAGAACATGCTCCACATACTTCTTCAGTTGTTGCTTAACATATCTGGAATATATTAAAAAGTCATATTCAGTTATAACTCAAACAATGCACACATGTCATGAAATATACACTCTTTGCACAGAGGACTAATACGTAGTCAGAATCACTTTTTCAAAGGGACACAATCGCAGTGTGAGTGCCACTGAACCAAGAACAAACACACACCAAATTGTGTATTTGACTCCTACGTTAGACGAAAATTCCTTCCCTAAATTCAACTTTCTTGGTTGAGTTGTCTTTCAAAACATTATCCTTAAAGATTAAGAGTTGCTACCAGCACAGCTTGCTTTTTCTATTCTGTTATGACAGCTTTACTCTACCTGAGGTCAATGACGTAAAACTGGAACGACAAAATTTCTGTAAATTAATGACAGTAAGAGTTTCCCTTGTTCACAGGCACTTCATTCATACCCTTCCAAGTCAATGACAAAGATTCCATTGACTTTAGCAGTAGCATACCTTCACCCATATGAAACACAGGTTTTGACCCCATCTTTAAAATGCATATATATTCTTGCAGTTAAATATTTCTCCACAAAACTTTGGAAAATAGGCTGTATAAAACTACAGAAAATATCTGTATTTATCTCTCTAGGGCAATTTCTTCATTTAGATGCACAAAGAGACATGAAGACTATAGGAATTTACTTATTTGAATATGAAGATATTTGGCCTCAAATTCAAATCACAGACAACATCTAAAAGGCAGTGAGATACCAATGTGAGCAATCATACCTTGTTTATCTTTAGTGCATCCTGGGAACACAGATCAGCAACATGTTCCCCTTAGGACTTTATTCAGCTTCCTCTGAAAAACAATGGAAGATGCCCAGAGACTTCAGTGGTGAGCTGAATTTGGACATATGATTTCTGAGATGTAGCTGAGAAGTTAGTGCTTCATAGAGGGTTTGTTTCTCAAATGAATATTCATACTAAAATAAAATCTTGCTCCCATTGCATATCTGTTGAAGCTAAGTTCACCTTCAGTGTTCAGTCCTGGGAGTCTCTCTATACTCAATCAGAATAATTCACCTACTCACCAATAAGATGCAGTAGAGAATAATTCTCTATTTTTTATCAAAAAGAAAGGCTAAAGCTACTACAGACTTTGGAAGTCTGGCATAAATATTTATTTGTTCCTTTCAACTGTTTTATTGCTTCCTTGCTATTTAACAGCAAGTTTCCTTCACAAAGGGAGCAAGTAATAAAGTGCTTTCATAATAACTGCAAACTTTTAACATTAAGTTGGCAGAAACAATCCATTTTTAATAACAGTCTGTCTTGGTAACCTTGTATTCTGACCCAAGGTGAAAGGTGAAGATTAAATCTCTTCCACCTTTCTGAATGCAGCTGCTGTGCACACAGACGTTAATTGATGTGAGACTTAGCTTTGTAACTCAAGACCATCTCCCGCCTGCAGCATTGAAAACGTGCGATTCAAGGCTCAGTTACTGCTGATAGCAGGTCCCTCTCAGCTGATGGTCTGGACAGGAGAATAAAGTCTTTGTCACTATCTATTCTTCATCAGGGTGACTTTTTTCTTCTTCATAACTCCAGTATTCAGGTCAGGCCTATAATGGCGGCCTCTCGGCAAGAAGCAACATAAAGTGAAACAAACTGAAAAATGTGACAACCAACCAACCCATGGGTGAGCAAAGCTGCAAAGCTGGAGCAGAGACCCACTTGACACTCACTAGGCAACGTGTGTGTGAGTTTTTGTGGGGAGAGGCGTTTGCACAGACATAGTTCCTTTTTCTTTCAATTCTGTTTTGCATCTGACTGAGTACAAGGTATTCCAAATTGGAAACAATTTCTTCGTTTTCTCCCCAACTACAGTGCAAGTACCTGTACATTCAGGAATTAAGTTGTTGGCCTTGGCATTATAGCAGGTCTGGTTAAGTTATTCTTCAGGATATTTAACCAGACCATCGAGATCTAAAACCATAGCCTCGACTGCTTGAGCAATATTAGTACTGGCCTAGAAACATCTCTCTGAAATCAGGGACCAAATCAAGACGCAATATATAAACTGACAAAACGGATAAGATTCCTTGAGCCTTTTCTAAACGTACACCGCATCTGCTGATTTGCAGGAGTATCTAGAAGCATCAGAAGCTAATCAAAACCATTTTACAATTCTAATTTGAATTTGAATAAACAAGTAAAGACTTGCTGAACTGTGCTGTGCAGTCTTCTGAGAAACTCAAGATATTGCTCTACGTGAGGCTCTAGTCACAAAGCAGCATCTCTAACACATGGCAACCAAATGCACATGCTGAGTTTAGATGGAGGACCAGTATGTCATATACACATTGGACTTAGTACTTCAAAATGAAAAGAAATTGATTTTTTGATGTATACTGGCAATGATGAAAATTGCGCAAAAATATTCCCACAATACCACACTAACCTCTTATATACAAGACTATAAAGTTAACATATATTATATATGCATGATCTAAACAATCTGCATTGTTTGCACTGGAAAAAGAAAGAATTTTAAAAAAAAGAACACAACAAACAAAAAAATCAAACCCCAGAACAGAACCAAAGAACAGCATGTGCTTCCAGCCTAGTTTTCTAAGTCATATCTTTCTGGCAGGTCTACTTATTTCAGAGAAACTTGGCTTCTATCACTTAGTGATTTTAATTCCAGTGTTTGGCAAAATCTAGTTTTCTAATCGCCGGCTGAGTTCAGAGGTCCAAATTACCAAAATGAAGGCTTTTCCCCACCGCCTGCCAGGGCCAGGTGATAGGAGCGGGTCTGTTCTGGGGTTTCCAGAACACCCAACCGTCTGTGTAACTAGATAGCATCACATTTAAAGGCCAGTGCAGTATAAACTATGCTTGAGCTAGGGGGGCATTTCTGATGAGTCTCAAACCACTCCAGTAATCCCCTGAGACTCCAGACGCTTTCACAGAGCAGCATTACCAGAGGATCACCAAGTGCTATGGGGCTTAGTGCAGGCAGTTCAGAGAGGATTTTTTTTTTCCCACCCCGAATAGAACATTTTAACGTGGGAATTACAGACCTTTTAAGATAAATCACGCTCAGATTATGCCTTATAATTTGTTAGCATCTCAAAGGAGAAAAAATTAAAATTGAACTTCGCACCTCTGAGAGTTAAGCTCATGAGACAAGAAAATGAAGGTGCCTAAGGGTGCTGAGCATTTGCGAAACACTGCTGGATTCGGCAACATTTTTAAAGGCTCTAGGCAATTAGTTTGGTCATTCACTTTGTTAATGCTTCTATCTTTTTTGAACAGCAGCAGGAGCCACATCACTGAGGAACCTGAAGGACCTTAGAGCAAGGCCTGTGCAACGGTGACAGCAAGCGTTTGTAAAACTTCATTCTTGTGCTGCTGGTAGGAACGTGTCAGCACCAGCTTGCAGGCACAGCTGGAACCTGGCTTCTCCTGCTGTCCACTGCTAGTTAGATGATCGTAATTATGACAAAGTTATCACTTCATGAGAAAATATACTTTGGTTTTTCAAAGGCTGTGGCACTTTGTGCACTACAATTACCTCCATAGCCTCCTCAGAACTAACTGCCAGTTGATAATACCTGATTAAATACAGCCATGGATTTTTTTTTTTTTCAAAAGGAAGAAAAATATCTTTCTAAGGAACTCTCAGAAGAGTATCTTATATGAAATATAACTTACTGTACATGCTGATTCCAAACTACTTGCTAATTAAGCACCAGGTCATATGTTAATAGAAGTAATTACAGAGGGTTCAAGAGACCTTGAGTCATATTATTATTCGCAGCCTGAAATCTATCCTGCTACATTGTGCAATTGATGATGTACTGTAACTTGGTCTACAGAGGCTAGAGACGGAGGTGGAGCGGGAAACCTAGTATCACTAACCTAGTCCTAAAGTTATCACTTGAGTCATTATTGCATTAGCTAGTATCTGAATAAAAAAGAGCAGGAGGAGAAGGTAAAAATAAAATAACTAGGAATAGCTCCTATTCTAATACAAAAGCTAATTCAGGAAACAGGCTGAGGGTGCAGGGGCGTTAATACATTATTGTGCTGAACTTGGGGCCAAAAGGCAGCCAGTTACAAAGAAAAAATATGTACCTATAGGGTATAATATAGTCCATCTGTCAGAGCAGTTTAACATTTAAAGCCACAGCCCTCTACGGTGCTGTTATGAGGCACAAACTAGCTTTATTCAGATCCAAACCTCCTTTTCCCTTCTTTTTTTCTGGAGATGTAATACGCTACAGGACAGGATTTAGCTCACAAGAGTCCTACGTAATTGTGGTATGTAAAATCAGAAAGAATCAACTCACTCCTTTCTCTCCTATTCCTTACACCAAAAGGGTCAGCCTCTTGTTTACTCCTTAATTCAACACAGAGTATTAATTTTAGGGAGGAAAAAATTTTTGAGAAAAAAAGATTGACCCATCAGCTTTTTACCACAAAAATGTTGAATGAAGTAGGGGGGTGTGTGTGTATTTTTATAACTCTAATTGTACTAACTGCAGTAAATTGAGCCTCACTTCAATTTCCATGGGCTTGCCGAATTCCATTTCTCTTGGTAAGGATCCAGCAAGTCCACTGTCAGTTTGTATATATGCACTACATGTTAGTGAAGAGCAAAATCCCATACAACTTAAATATAACTTTCTTACACCTCCCCCTACATCTGTTTATTTGCTGAGAACACTTGAATTGTTCTTGTAGCGTAGATGATTTCAAGCAATCCGCATCACCTCTGAATACCAAGGGCTGAGGCTGTACCAAAACACCGGTATAATGAGACAGCAGTTTTGAAAACATTAGTCTTGTCCTCTCCAGACTTCCAAGCCCCTTCTCTGAAATGAGAAGAAGTTTGCTCAATTGCCTACACACAAGAAGAAAAAGCATTACTGGCCGGCGTACTCTTAAACAGCTTATGACCCTTACCAGGAGCATTTCTCAGAACAGCAGACCATACCACCACCTGGTCACGTGTGTTGTACACAGCTTGCAAACAGAAGTGTTTGGACCTTGCTGTTCATACATGCTACATTTGCAACAGCAAGAAAAGGAGATACTGAAAAAGAGGCACAGTGCCATCTACTCAGTTACTTCGCTATACCAGCTGGTACAGTCAGGTTTATAGGCCTTATAGAAGCAACTTCTCCCTTTAGACCTCAGCAATAAACAGGGTGATAAAGACATTTCAGACAGAGACTTCGAACAAGGTGACATGAAGGCAAATGTGGAAGAAGTTGCCAAGGGGAAGGTTAATTATGCAGCTTCGGGAGTTGTTATTGGGTTTGATAGGCTATAAGTAGAATTTGAGGTCCTTCCAACTCATCAAACAATGTCTTCCAAGGGGGCCTAATTGGATAAGATTTGAGATTAGTATTGAAGGATCTTCTACTGGACCTTACTGCCTCACAGATCCTACAAAGGGTCAAAAGGACTCAAAGGAAGAAAACTGCAATTAAGAGTACTTACTAATGATCAGAATAGCACAAGTAGACCGCGAGGCTTGAGTAGGATTCACAGGTACCTAAGAAATAAAAGCGTAAATTTGACTTTATTTTGCAGATTCAAAGTTACTTGTGAGGCAGACAGAAACAATCACATACCCTCTTTCCCAGGAACAAACAATCATTGGTGAACAAGAAAGAGAGTAAATGTAAAGACCAGATGTTGTCTATAAATGTGGCTCTGTATGAAATAAAATCTGTCAGTTTAACCTAATAAAAAGCACTTCTCAGAATTTCTTAACCCTGAGATAAAACATGTGTGATACAGAATATGGAGACTTCCAGCCAATAAAGCATTAGTATATTTCTGGTATATCAAATTAATTTGGCTACATAATTATTTACTATGCAATACAGCGTGAACTAAACTCTCTTTATTCATCTCATAGGCCCAAGTCCCCAGATTAATTTAAATGCTTGTCTCTCAGTGGGAGTTGTCTGTTTAAAGTAGTTTTGAGGGTCTGGGCTACGGCTCTCAGCTCTTCATTCACTTAAAAAATGTGGTGTGGCTGCTTTATGCAGAAAGGGACTTTGACCCAAAACAGCATCTTTGTAAGAGGATTAGAAAAATTCCATTCTTTTAATGATTGGCTAGATGTTTGCTCTCCTTTACTTAATACTCTTTGTCTGTTATTCTTAATTATCAGCATAAATACTTTAAACCAACGTTGTAAGTAATCTGTCGTTTTATCCAAGGTTTTGTTGAATGGTTCTTTTGAAATGATCTGATTATTGATTTCTTTAGGAGACCATTCAACTAAATTCCCATGCCTGCCCATATAACAGCACCTCTGCCACTTCTGGGAGGTTCCACTAAGACCCATGGTGCTGAGTTTATCTTAGCGCTGGCCCAGGCAAATCAGAAGCTTCACTGGACGGGGAAGATGTGCTTAGGACTGCCAGAAAAGACTGGCACAAAACTTATTTTCTAATGTCATTAACATTACCTAGCAATTTGTGCCACAATTTTTTTGTTCCAAACACCAAGTATTTTCATAGTGCCCTGATAAAGATGGAAACATTTTTCCCAAAAATCTTGTATACCAGTCAACTCCCTTGGATCCTAAGTAATTTAAAACTACACTTTCTGTTTACATGCCTACAGATGGACATCAGCACCTAACATAGCTCCTTAAAAATCCTGGCTGAGGACTAAATTTCACCCCACTAATATAGTCCTACGTTACAGGATAGTGTGCGATAACAGGCCTTTTAAAAGAGCCAAGATGTATTTTGTAATTTAGAAAATGACTCTGAGGAACCATTTGTCAGTTTAATGAAAATCTGAAACTACAGGTTTACATAATAGAATTAATTGTAATGGCTCTGCTGGAATGATTTCTTTCAGATGGGTTATTTGAAGGATTGAAAGAGGGATTTCACAGCTGAAAGAAAGAAAGGATTTATCCTAATACCCATGTAAGCAAAACACGTTTAAATTTCATAATACAGTGCCTTTGACTCTGTGGGACTATTGTTTTCGCATGTCTTGAGATGTAGGAGATACTTCTATTCACAAGTCTATTCAAGAATATCTTGAAAGAATTTGGTGCTCTCCTAATGCAGGTGTTCATCACCCACAGATGGCAAAGGAGTGAGTGCATTTACTTATTAAAATATGACCTTATAGAGTTACAAAGAGTTACACGGGGTTGTGTAACATCCCTGCCAAGATGGAGTTATAGAGTAAACAGAAAACCTATTTCTAACATGGAGGAAAGATTCAGGCCTCAAACAGGTGAGATGGATGGAAAAATTACAAAAAATTATATAGCTCAGAGTGACAACGTGGTCACCCAGGAAGCTGCAGGGAATCATCAGCCTCCCAGTTCAAAACATCATTTCACAACAGGGGTGGTGACCTTATGGAGAAAATAAGTCTTGATAATGCCATGTGCAAGTTTGCTGTTGAGGTCCTGAAACAGCATCATTATTAGCAGTATCTTACACCCTTCATTGCTCAATATTAACTTCTGAGCACATTGTGTGTGTATGTGCCTGGGGGGGGGACCCCACATA
Organism: Aptenodytes patagonicus; assembly: GCF_965638725.1. Taxonomy (NCBI): domain Eukaryota; kingdom Metazoa; phylum Chordata; class Aves; order Sphenisciformes; family Spheniscidae; genus Aptenodytes; species Aptenodytes patagonicus. The sequence continues at coordinate 103,004,905 of NC_134951.1, forward strand.
CAATACTTTGGGTTGGGGCTCCCCCTACCCACATGATCATTCCCTTCAGTCCTTCAAATAGAAGGTCATTTCCATTCCTCATTTCATTTCTTTCTCCACAGTTGGAATGATTTTGTCAGCTATTTGGCGGGGAACAAAAATATTTTGTATTCTGACAATTCCACCCTAGCAGCCATCCCAGCACGTCCCAGCGCCAGGGCCATGTTAACATCAGGCTGCAGAAAGTGTTTCAGCTAAACATTGTTATGAAGTAGAAAAACCACACGAATTGGATTCCATATGGTTTCCGCTCTCACTGGTGACTTCTTGGCCGGTAAGCTGTGCCCACGACTGGAGAGCGGCACTTAACAGACAGGAACAAATTACATGGCCACAGATGCAACAGCGCATCTGATGCACTGAGAAAAGGAGCAGGTGGGATGAAGGTCCCAAAGCTCTGACCAAAATTGCAACAAACAAACAGCAACAGTAGATAGAGTGACATGTGTAAAGGGCGAGAGGCAGCACAGTTTGACATCTTTGCCATAAGGCCTAGCTGGGCCAACTGACAGCTCATATCCTTCCCTCTCACAGCTGCAGTTACCATATTGTACCCATTCTTTCCCTAAAATACTGCTGAGTATTCAATATGCAAACACTGCCATCTGAAATCATGGCAAGAAGTACTTTTTAGCGCATGGACTATGTAGGATATTTAAACACAAATTCTGATATTTTTATGGGGTTAATTCCCCACCCCCTAGTTTGAAACCTCCTCCATCTTACATAGATTTTGATTCAACTATGCAGATATATTTTCCAGGATGTGCAATTGTTGCTCTGTGTCCTGTTGTAATGCAAGTGCCAATGTGTAAAGTAAGGTGTTTACTTGCCTTCTACTACTTAGGCTATAATTTTCGGGAGGGGGGGAACAAAAAAGTAAAAAAAAAAAGGTTAAACCACATTTCTGAACTAGAAGCCTACAGTGTTATTACGGTCGTAGCAACACTAGAACTATAAGAAATGTAGCCATCTCCACTGTATGATTTAAAATAAAAACATAATTATCATTGTCTTCTGGTAGCTAGGAGGATAATTATGCATTGCATTCGTGCCCCTTGTAATTCTATGCAATTTGTTCCCAATCTGTTATTTGACAAGTGTAGGAAAGCACAACCAGTGGCTGGTATTTCAGGGAGTGTCTTGGGAACTGCCATAAGGTAAATAGATGTTAGTGAATCCCTAGCCCCAAAGGCCAAACTACAGAAGCTGAGCAGTGTTAAATACAGCATACTTGCCAACCTGCAAGCCACCTGCAACTTCCTCTCACTGAAGCAAACAGCAGTGCTCAGCAAACCTCAGCTGCATATAAAGTATATTTATGTCCAACCTGTTTTCCCAGAAGGGTACGAAATACTGATTTGAAGCAGCATAACAATAAAGCAATGATAATAATAAGACATTATCCTCCTTAGCACGGTTCTGCAGCTAGGGAGTGCATTTTTGGTTCAGCTAGCTTCTACAGGAAAAAAAGGTTGCTTCTTAGATTACAATTTACCCTATATTACTTTGTTTATAACATTTCTCCATCCTCCATGCCACCCAAAGTGAAAGAGAGTTCACGACACTTTTGATGTGTATTTTACAAAGAGTGCATTTTAAATAAGCCAGGGAGGTTAACTCAAGATCCTTTAATCCCAGCATATATCTTTGTTAAGGAAACATAGACCAAACCATTGAAAACCCCAGCTAGAAAGCAGGTTTGAGTAAATCCCTCACCCTGAAAAAGCCCTCTCAGACCAAATTCAGTGATGCACATTCAGATTCTTTCTGCAAAGAAATAAACTCGGCGGCTGTTGAGGGGAGCGTGTCCCTGCCAGCAGGGGCTGTGGCTCCTCTCCCCCGGTAGCAGCAGCCTGGCATAGCAGAAAAGGATGCCATGCTCTTGTGGGTTTGCTGAGTCTTGTGGGTGCCTTGGGTGACCGCCCGCCTTCCTTCTGCCTCCAGCACGCTCCCAATGTGCTGCCTTGCAGAGGGCATGAGATCTGGAGAGCAGCAGCAGGTCTGACAATGGAGCATCCCCTCCCCATCAGGCAGCTCTCTGGCAGGAGACCTCACAAAGACACACAGGTATCTTTGATCAGGATTGACTGAAATTAATTAGCCCTGTCCCTCTTCCCTATTTCTTTGTAATGTAATGGTTTTTCACTTAGTTAAAGGGCATCAATATTTATGCACGTAAGTAGGCGCTGCCCCAGATGACCTAGGTTGATGTCGACCCTAAGCCCTGAAAAAACAACCCATTTTGGTTACAGATGACCTCCCTTACCTTCGCTGACAGTTAAATTTATGTCTTCTACTCATGAAGTGAAAACGACTGGGCTGATGGGCTGTCCTACCTGGCACTATTGTATCTCTGCCTGAAGGAGTTTTAGAGCCACCAAACAGTCCAGTCCAGTTATAATGCTCCCTCAGACACTTAGAAATCTCAGTATTTTCTCCTTCCGTATTTGCCTCTGTTTTAGAGCTGTCAGTCCCAGGGAAGAGCAGGGCATAACTGCACAGCAAGCTGGAATGTTTTGAGTCTCCAATTTAGTTACTCTGCTCTACAAAAAAGAAATGTTGCGAAGTACCATAAAGGCTGAAACTGGTAGCAGACAATGCATGTGGATAAACACCTGCTGATAAAAAGGACCATGTAAACTTACGTTTAGCTCTGGAAAAGAGGAGTGTTTTCTCTGATTGCCAAAATCAAAAGCAAATTGGATTGGGGGAAGTGGAGAAGAGAGACTTTTTTTAAAACTAAAAACTAAAACATAGCAGTAAGCTGATGCTTACTCATAGAAATGTTTGTTTTCCATAAAAAGATCCAAAACCAGTTTTACTATCCTTGATTTGTGACTTTTTCCCCTCACATGGGCTTGCTCATTTTTCTCTGAACTATAATGAAAATACATCAGTTAAATATAAGTCACAACCCAAAACTGAATCTAGTGATCCAGCACAACCAAAGTAACATCTCAGAAAAAGGTTTTTCAGTCTTTATTAAAAAGACTATTTTTAAAGCGATGACATTTATTTCATGTTCTTTTATGTCAACCTGAAAAATCCAACATTGGAGAAAGCAGTAAATATCTTCAGCAGTATATAAAATATGATAAAATAGCTGGTAGAGGAATTTATCAACCTTTTGAATGTTTTTGGAAAATGACTTAGGCTAAAGTAAACTGCGATCTCTACAGGCTAAAAAACTTGAATTCCTAGAAATATTTGCATACCTATAGGTGAGTCCTTATCCTCTGCTCTGGCTTTGGTAATTTTCCCCACCGCAAATGACATGCTGTCAGGATAAGATAATAAATTTTCAAGACGGCTTTCTGTGAATTGCTGATTCAATCTTTGATTAATTAAAATGTTTCGATAATCCAATTTATATTTTACTGGAAATTAGCCTGCTCTTTTTATATTTTGTTTCTCCTAAGAAGTGTCACTGGTTTGCTGTGACTTATTTTTTGTATCAGGACACAATTTCTAATGAGTTTTGCTTTCCAGTAACGTTGCATTATTGTTATTTTGTGATTTTCCAGAACCGATAGAAAGTGTTTACAGTAAAGAAATACTACCCACTTAAAGTTGTTTTTTCTGTCTGGAAGTTGCGCGCCTCCTCATGTTACATGCAACAGAGCCAGGAAACCTCGGAGAAGCTCAGGGTGATGATTCCCGGCGTGTTGCCCTCCTGCCAGGTGTGCAGCGGGCGAAAAGGCCACGGTGACTTTCTCAAGGTTGCAGATTACTTGCTGCTGTTTGCCAGAAGCATTTACCAATGGCATCACTGTTCCTCCTGTACACTGAATTAACCTGCCTGCAACGCAACTTACAGGAAGGGGTTGGATATACCAAGCACCAGAAATACACAGTGGGGCAGAGGACTTCAGTTCCAAAATGCAGAAAATGCAAGATGGACCCAAAAACCTTCAGCTAAAACAGGGCCTTTCATCCCCCGCTTCTCAGTCCCTGCTCAGGCCAGGGCAGAACACATCCTTGGGGAAAAGCAAGTAAAAACAAACAAAAGCCCCAGGAAGCCTTATTTAGAGCGCTGCTCTTCCCTGCTACCAAGTAACCACTTTCAGGAACAGAGCACAGTGGTGAAGCTAAGTTTGAGGGGTTTTGGACCCACGTCTGATACAGCTCGAGGACCCCTGGGCTGAGCCATATAGAACAGGATAGCTCCAGGGAGGAGAAGCAACAGAGGCAGGGAATGGAGTACATCATTTTGATACTACCATGATTTTTGACAGCCGCTTCTACCAAACTGGACTGAATTTCCTCTGACACAGCACTACTAGAGGGATGGCTCTCTCAGATGCTGGGATGGCTTAAAAAAACTGAAACAGAAATGAAATCACCTGCATCTCTTGCCATAGCACCTGAATCTTTTCTGCATTTGCAAATCTGCATTTGCAGTCGTGCCACAGTCTAGGCTCTAGACATCCCTGGTCTGTTGACCTGTTCTAGGTCACGTAGGTCCTATGTGCATGGGGCACCACTGTGCATAGGTCACCCACCAACTGAGCAAATCCTACTGGAAATGAGAAATACCTGACCAGAGCCACTCCACACCTGATCAAACGTACATCCTATATCCAATAATAAAGAAACACCCCCCAGGTTTCAGATAATACTTGTGGTTCAATAAGCCTCCTTTCGTAGGAAATAAAGGTTCCCAAAAGTCAAATACCCAAGACTAAAACCAAAGTTTTCAAAAGAGCACTTACCAGGAGCATTTGATTTTCTTCAATATTAGCGTGCCTCCACTTTCAACTGGAGGTCTGTGTGTGGCCTTCATCTAAGTTCTGCCTTTAGAGATACAAATAGAATTTTAAATATTTGTTAGTTAATGGCCCCCACTGTCTTTTTAAAATAAAAATACACGTAACCTCTGTAGAAAAATGACAAATTCATGTTTGCATCAATGATCTTCCTCCCTGCCCCCCGCCCCGCCAGTCCTTCAAGGAATATCGTCTAAATACTCTCCAAGGATTTTCCCTGCTCCTGGCATGCATATGAATCTCCTATTAGCGTCAATGAGAGTTATGTCTGCATATCACAAGGAGAATAGATACCTAAATAATTCATTAGACCCTACTCATAAGTATGTCTTCCTTGATGAACAGTTACTATCAACATTCATGGAAAGGTCCATTTCTAAATATTTTTAGAAACTAACCAACTGTTACAGTTATTAAGACTCTGCTTACAATGCAAGTGATTTAAACCAGAGAAATGCGGGCAGCACCAATTCCCGAAGATTTTCTACAGCAGCGTCAGTTACTGATGCTGACACAGGAAAAATACGAGGAAAAGGCAATCAATGGGGCTACATTTCGACTTAATTCATTAATATTTAAAAACAAGTAAGACTGGTTTGCCCCAGGGATTGGTAATAGGATACAAGCCTTTCACCTCTAAGGTCAGCAGTTCAAAGCCAACTTTGGTCACTACTGACTGAAAGTCATTACTATCTATCCGAACACTCTTCAAGAGTATATGTAAAATAAGTTGGTGGTCTCTGTTTATTTCCTAATGGCTAAGGCCCTGATTCAGCAAAGCTCTTAAGCATGCACTTAATGAGAAGCAGATGTTTAAATCCTTTTGAATTTGAACATCTGATTACAGTTAAGCACATTCTTAACAGCCTCACCAGCATGAGCAGGCTGGAGCACACACTTCGGAAGCTTTGCTAAATAAGAGCCTCAGTGTGCCGGCTTGTCAGTTGTTTGTGCACACACAAACAGAGGGAACAAGCAAGCAAGCCCACTTCCCCTTCCCCCAAATAATATTACCCACATGCTGGCACTGTGTGCTAATGATGGCACAGGCATAAGAATAAGACTGTCAGCTGTAGAATAGTTTCCCTTTTCATTCCTCCATATTAATGAGACAAAGTGGGGGAAAAAAAATGTTTGAACTGCCATTATAAAGCAGAATATAAGGGTACAGAACTGTCTGGCTTTTCTTGCTTACCAGCCCAGCAGCTTTCATGAGCGTGGAATGTGCTTTAAAAAGGAGTGGAATAGAAACGTGGCATCTGCACAGCCTTCCCGGTGCTTATTCATGCATGTGCTGTGCTAAAAATGTGTGCAAATATTAATATAGTCTGGAAGAATGGAAGCCTCATAGCCCAACCACATTCAGTATTTATCTATAGGTGAAGCTCATTTCTTATAAGGTAAGGCATTTCGGGGGGGGGGGGGAGGGGGGAAGGAAGTTATTTGGGAATTTAATGTTTTGAGTTCTTATTTGTACTTGAAAATCATTAGGACTGGCATACGGGTAGAAGTTTTTAAACACTGCTGTTGAAGCCGTCATCTCTCCCGCTAGATTAAATACCTTCTAAGATTACCAGTGGATCAGATTTTGTTTTGCTACTTTTAAACAGAATTGTATTCTGGGACTTTTCCATGGTGCCGCTGCTTATTGTCTTGCATGATCAAGGTCAACTGCTGTGAAATTAAAGCTAGTGTTTCAAACCACAGCAGGCTGAGAAAACCACCATTTTAATACCATGACTGTGATGTTAGTAAGGCAAGTAGAATTTCATCGGCTACAAGTGCTACTCCCTGTCCCTGAAGACTTCTGCAATGGTGTTAGTTGTACAACCCAATAAGTCCTCTCAGAAAGAAGTGATGGTCCCAGTTTTGTTGTGCTTCAGTTGAAATCAGTGGAGTGAATTATATCATGGAACTGAGATCAACATCTAGTGCAGCATTTGGTAAATCTTCTGGCAGGTTTTCGCTTGAATAAGAAAGAGATAGCCAGCAATCAAATTGGTTCATAATGAAATGATCACACCCAATTTCCTGCAGCTTAAAAAACAGTTTTCCAAGTATCTAATCTCAGAAGATGTCTATCTCAAAGAATTTTGGGTAAGGTTTTGATAAACATCCTTTACTAAAATGAATGAAACCACTGACCTCTATTAAATTTACCCATTGCTAGCGGAAAAATCAACCTAAAAAGTCATCATTAATCAAATGTTTGGCATGACTAAGAACTCCTCAGCCTGCAGGAATTCTCAGAAAACACTTCCTAGAGTGAGAGTGTTTGCTCTCTTTCTGGAACAATCAAAAAAGGCTATTCCAGAAACTCTTTCCTCACTCGGTAACAGAGCGCTCCGTGCTGATCCCAGTTTTGGGACCAGTTAGTGCTTTGTTAAGGCTCTCCAAGACAAGCCCTGAACTTTTGTGTTTCAAACGTATTCATCTACTTTTTTCTGTAATCATAAGGTACCTACAGTTTTGATTATGACTGTATTATTATACAAACATGGTAATTTCAAACTCTGAATAATTTCAAAACAATTTACATTGGCTGTTTCTTTGATTGTCTCAAATTCATACGCTTTTGTTTTTGCAGCCTATGATTAACCGCTGACCTTCATAAAAGACTAACACAGCATTTAAGTAGAATGCAAATAGGTGTCTGCAACCCTGGCTGAACTGGGAAACAAATCACTATTCAGCCAAGTGATGCAACGGCTTTTCCTTATATTTTGCACAGTTCTGTGCAGTTTACCAGCAGAGCTCCGTAACTTTGTGAAAGGAGTTCACTGTTTATCTGGGATACTATTGCTGTGCTGTGAGGCCAGAGCTCTGCTTCTGCTCCTTTATTCTGGGAACTTTTCTTTTTTATTAGTCATAGTAGCCACAGGAAATTACAAGTACCACCAAGACACACTGATGATAAATAAAGGTTCAGAGCTGCCTTTCCTTTCCCTCCCCCGTTTATGGAAGAGCTTTATCTATTATGACAGTAACTGCTAGGAGAACCAGCTTCATTCTAGTCCTCTAGTGTACACTCAACTTTGCTGAAAACAAAGAGGAGGTCCTGGTTCATTATTTAAAACGCTGTGACTATAATTCAAAATAGAAAAGAAAGCATAACAATAGGTGCTTAATAAAGGAAACACCTGCTTTTCATTTTCCTGTAGTGTTTAAATGAAGCAAGTTAAATAACCTAATTGAGGACAAAAGTTTAAATCCAGGTTAGAAATTGGAGCTATGTTACACTACCTCAGATTGACAAGCAGGGTAAATGCACGTTTGATTCAATTTAACTTTTGGTGGTTCTTAATTAAATTTAAGAACTTGAATGGAAAGTAGGCTATTACCTGTTACGGTCCCACAATAGAATTTCTAGTGTCTCACTGCAAGTGTATCATACCAACTTGTATGGTACAACATATGTTGTATGACACAACCTCCCCTTAGACTATATGTGGGACTTATTGGATAAGGTCTTCTGCTTGAAGGTCTGTGTGGCACAGTGCAGTGCTGCAAGACACTCAAGCGGATTGGGAGAGGTGTAGGCATGGTTTTGGCACACTGTTTGGCCTAACCAGCCATGCTGAGAAATAGCATGAGCTAGCTCGATTCACTAACACAGACAAGCAGCTTCTGGCCTGCAAGCAGGCTCCCTGGGAACAAGCTTAGTTTATCTACACAGCTCTACTTTGTGCCATGTAGACAGCCTTCAGTAAGATGCAACCAAAATCCTTGCCTCAGGGAACTCCAGCACCCTTAAACATGATTGCCTAACAATGCCAAAATACCTCTGAGCTTTTAAAACATGAGTAAATAAGAAAGATAAAGCCCGAGATGAAAATTCCTTCAAGCACACACAGAAGAGAGGAGGCTGAAGAAAGAAGGAGCCACACTTCCTGACTTCCAAGCCAGTAGATGGCCCACCAGACCAATTGAGCTCTGCTGGTATTTCCTCTGAATTACATCCGGCCCCTGCCCCAAAAGCTGCTCACTAGGCCGGAGGCAGAGAGAAGTTCATATGCAGGAACCTCCTTAGCTTGTGGAGCAACACTGGGGCTCCTCCGCAGCTGGCCACAGCACTTCTGAAACTGCAGCAGTGACACCACAGCCATCAGTGAACTAACGTGGCAATTAGACCACTTGTTCCCCCAGCAGTTTTCCCCCACAAGCAACGAGCGGTCCTGCAGTCTCCATGGCCCTGTGGGCTTTGTAGCGTGGCAGGGGCAGACGGGAAGGGTGCTGAAGCCCTGCAGAGCTGAACATTGACGCCACTTCCTCAGCACGGAAGGAGAAAGGGGCAGACTGAAGCATGACTCCACGGTTTTGTGCAAACCCCACAGAAGCCTCTCGCAAAAGGCAGCTTGCAACACAGTTCTCGGGTTGGATGCCGCACAGTGAGAAAGTTACACATTTATGAGCTAATCCTTTGCCATTTGGTGATGTGGTTTCATGTTCTCCATGTTTTCCTTTCTGCTAAGTGGCAATGCGGGGGGAGAGAAAAGCTACTTTTACTTCAGAGGTTTTTCATGTTTATGAGGGGACACCCCAAACTGGCAAATTTCCAGCTTAAAAAAAAAAATTATGTATATCAGTAGTTCTTCTCCCCCTTCCTCATAAAATTTGGACCATTTTCAAACTTATAATGAAATGTGGAAAAGATTTAATTGTGAGCAGTTTTGCCTTTCATTAGGAATATCTTGCATGACATTAGCTGGGAATAACCCAGGTCTGTGTGTTTTTCTTGGAAGCCCAAAGTTCTTTTAGTACAAACCTCTGAAGACAACACCTGTGCACACTCCCACCTCGCTCCTTTCCTTTGACTTCCTCCAGAAGTCTCCAGATCCCAAATTCTTATGTTGGATGTATTCAGTAGGGTTTCCGAGACCTGCTTAGAGAGGGACTCCCCTTGTGAGGAACTCTTTTTGGGATCTACGGAGGGTTGGCTGGCATGCAGGGACTACAGCCAACATGTTAAAAAAAAAATCATCAAGCCAATGTTACAAGGACAGAATTGTTATCTGATAAGAACCCATTTTGTTAAGCAGGAGGGCACTTATGAAAAAGATACTTTCTATGCAAGTTTTCTATTTGAACACTTAAGCACTTTAACCAACAATATTTTACAAACAGGCACTTGTAACTTAAGCTGACAGCCAGGGCTTGGAAAGAAATTTCTCTTTCATCTGTTTCTGCCAGTCTTCCAAGTCATATCTGCAAACAGAGCATGGGGAAAATATATACTTCTAAAGGTTTTATTTCAAAGCTCTTGTGTTCCTCCTGCCTGTTGGATCACCTTTACTAATAAAACAGACTGGATGCACAATGACTATCAGTACTGAGAGTCAGACAGTTACCATACGTGCCCATAAACATGAATTTTTCTGTCATTTGAGTACAATAGCAAAGAATGGTAACTCCATTAAATAAAAGGAATGAAACCCTAAAAAACCCCCAGTGAAAACACAGCATTAGATTTCATTCTCTAGGTTCTCAGAAATCAACAACTTACTTGAATACATTAACGAATTCAAAGAATCATACCAGGCTCACTCTGTGTTCAACATTATCAGAAATCTCTACGTAGCCCAGCTCTAGGGCTGGAATCAGCTCAAGGGATATAAGAAGGTATGATTACACAAGATTTTCAATTCGACTTTGAAGATTCAACAGGGACCTGATCCAAAGCCTACTGAAGTAAATGGAAAAAAGTAGTCTTATATCTTAGTTTAGACATATTCAGTTTGGATACAGTTCAGAGAAGTACTCGTACTTGGCAGCTGATGTAAACTAAACATATTAACCTATCATTAGGAAAAAAAAGGTGCCAGAATAGATCTATATAAGGATAAATCTATGAAGTATTGTTTTATGGTCTGTCTAGCCATTCCAGGATTCCAACACCTTAACAGAGAGGTAGAACAAACTTTTGGTCAATTTATTCATGTGGAACTTTTGCAGTGGCAATTAAAACCTGAATAAAGATCTGATCCTACCCTTTTCTTAATTATTGCCACAGATAAATGCAAGTCTGCAGATAAGTAATGACTTATTTGAAATTAGTGAGGTTACACATAGTGCTGCTCCCAACACTATTTTTTTTTCTTTAATTGCTATTCCATGACACTTTTCTTCTGTTTGTAAAGGAACAAAGAATTTATCACATTAATGAGATAAAACTCCATGAAATAATTCGTAGCTTACTTGAATATTTGTATTTTAATGGCAAAGTATAACAGAAAAATGACTCTTAAACCATAGCACAGTATTAATTGCTAATTAGTTTACCATTATGACTGGAATGCCTTCTAGCATTCTAAGTCAGTTTTAATCCATATAAACAGCCAAGGAATGCTCTATCTCAAAACATGTAATTATGGGGGATTATATTACACCTCCAGCATTTTGGCACAAGCTTGCAATGGCAAAAGATAAAAAGTAATACCAGTCTTCTTGTGATTTCATACAAACAGAGGAAAAAAAAAAAGGCTCATTATCACTACAGCACATTCACTGTTTAGTGGCTCCCTTTTTTTTTTTTTTTAGATTCAGAGATTCGAGCTTTATGTCACACACAAAATTTTTCTTCTACATTCTCCTTTGCTCGTGTCACTCCTAAAATAGAGAATTTAGCAGAGCTGGCATTTATTCTCAAAATTTCCAAGAGAATTCCTGTACATCACTACCATACACGCTACTCTTATTTACAATAAGGTTACAGTTAAAAAGAAAACCCAAACAAACCAACGCCACGGAACTTTGTTTTTGCCAAGAATTAAGTGGTTATATGCATTGTTTGCTGGCTAAAAGACAGCAGATTTAAGTACTAATCATGCTTACAAGTGCCACGGTTCTTTTAGACTGAGCTCAACTTAAATTGAAGAAGCTAGCTCATGGGCATTCACCTTCCTTTTGAAGGGAAACAACTGTCTGAAGCATTTATCATAAGGGATCTCAGCCACAGCGGTATAAACAAGCAGGAGACTAACTTCATTTTCCTTTCTCAGAATTTACTGTCTTGAGACAGAGATATCTCCTCAAATACCCGAAGTTTTTGGGCCCTGGGCAACTCCCTACCTTCTGCTGGGCCTTTTTCAGCGAGGTGGCCGCAGCAAGGACCCTGAAGGAGAAGAATGAGACAGGGCAGGGAGACTGGCCACTGGGGGACAGCAGAAAGAAGAACTTTCCCGTCCCTTTTGTCCTACAGCCATTCAACCCGGTTCTTTGTTTTAAGATTTGTAACGATGCAATTTCCCTTCAGTTCAAGCCCTGGATTTGCCTAAGCAGACGGTGAATCCACGAGTTAATGACCCCGCTGACAGACAATCCGGGCAGCTCCTTCCTTCCCCGGGTGGCTGCCTCTAGCTCCCAGCTGCACCCCGCAGCATTCAGTGCTTTGCCTTATACATCTCTCCTGCACACCCGGAGCTGTCACCACCTCTTATTTCTTTACTCTGTTTCATGCCTGGGCTTTTTCAGAGTTGTTCTTGCTTTTCCCAAAAAAGCAACAACTCTGTTTTCGATGAGATATAGTCTTAGTCCACTTCGGTACCAACAGGCTCTGCTGTCCTTTGATGGCTGCTAGCTGCTCCTGTGGGCCCACAGCAGCATCCCCTCGCTTCCCACTTCCAGTCCTGGCTGCCTTTGGACCTTCTTGAAATTAAGTGATAAACTTAATTGCCCTTCTCCCCAGCCAACCCTCAGGCTTCTCATTGACCCTACCAGCAAAAGCCTCAATTTTCAGCATCCACAGCTAGATCAAGGTTTTTCAAGAGGCCCCTCTTTCTTTTCAAGCCCTTTAGAAGGGGTGCATTTGATGAGATATGTCAATATTTTGCCGTAAGTGGATACGGTCACCTTTTCCTACGACTTGACCAGTGAACAAGCTGAGCTCTGCTGATTTTAGGCCCTGTTCTCTCCTTTTCACTTTAACCAAAGCCATGGAAAAAGTTCCAGACTGATGGCTTGAAATACAGGTATCTGGTGGAGATGTTTTTAAATCCAAGTCTTTTGCACTTTGGCAACACATTGTCGTTTTCACTTAATTTTCCTGACAACCTGCCAATAAAGCCAAAAGTCTGTTTAGCAAAAGCGAATTAAAGTGCACCTTTCTCATCTGAAGAAATGACATATGCTGTTCTAAAGATAACTTGTTATTTCTGACAGAAACAACATATTAAATATCCAAATCTTGTTTGTTGTCATTAAAACCTGGGAAAATAACAATAAGCTGACTTATTTGGGAAAACCAGTCTGTTTTTGAAGCGCATGCTTTAAGAAATGGAAGATCCTGCCCTCTCTGCTCTGCTTGTCACACAAGTTTTGATTTTGAATCTTTAAGTGATTCCAGTGTTAAACATGATAAATTTGATTCCAAGTTTAAGCAAGTTCCTTTATCTCGTGAGTCATTCTCAGTCATTTCTCTCTTGAAAGGAGCTTTACTGATTTCAAATTTTTCTGTTTCATAAACAGGCTCATCATTTTTCTGTTGAAAATCATCACCTTACAAATGGATCATGCAAGGACTACCTGCCAGCTGACTCATATCCCAAGATAAAAATTACAAGGGTTTAGGTGATTTTTTTTTTTTTTTAAATCCATTAAGTTAAACCAGAGGAAAATCCTTACAGTCTAAATCAGTGGAGTTTTAGTGAAAGTCTGAATTTAGTTGGAAAGTTTTTTTTTTTTTTAAAGCATTTGAACAGATTAAATTTCTCAATATCAACAAACCTTTAATGTCACTTAAGTCTTGGAAATAGGGTTTATTTGTCTTATGGACGAATAAAGCTCTCTCCCAAGCACTGGATTTCATTCTTTGTTAAACCGGTGTCTTATGCTGTACTGAGTGGATAACAAAGCATGCATTTAATACATAAAAATCAGAGTAATGAGACACTGGAAGTTAATTATAATGTAGCAGAGTTTAAGGGTCAGGATTAGCAGGCTAGGATTACTTGTCAGTAGGAGTAAAAAGACCAGGAAAGAAGAGGTCCATCACAGTAAGGTAACAAAAAAAGGGCATTAAAAGGACATCTGTGGAGACTATGCTTCCTCTACTTTTTTTTTTTTTAAAAACAAAGAAAAATCTGATTTTGAAAATTGGTCCCAGGTATCTAAAAAAACCAGAGAAAGTTATTTGATTTTTGAACTTCAAACTTTGTGTTCTTTAACTTAAAAGCTTTAACTTTGTATACTTTTCCTTTTTCTGGCATTGGTGAAGCACACTTTCCCTCTCATATTAGTTCCATTCCAGCCTTGTGCTATGAAAGGAAAAACTTTATGGAAAGAACATAGTGCCTTGGTTGTCCCTATATACTACAAATAAAAAAACTGGAACAGGCTGAGCAGCACTTGGGACTAGATATGAACTAAATACATGTTACAAAGAGAAACAGACCATACCAACTATAGTCTGAAGTGACATCATTTTCAAATATATTCCATTTCCATGCCACCTTAGTGACATTTATCAGATGAATTACTAAAAATTAGATTTTGCCAGCAAAGAAAAAATTCAGAAGAAAGGTATTTGTCTTGGCTTATCCAGAAACCTTCAGCTGTTTGTATTCAGGGAGTAGAACTATTTAACATGGGCCTGGTACCCAAGACTGTCCTCAGTTTTATATTCACTCCCTACTCTGGAAAACTTTTCAGTTAGCTTCAGTGGATACTTTCACTGAATTTTAAGTTTACCTGAGAGCCAGTGCTGAAAACTCTTCTGCACGTGATTACTGTTAGTAATCAACCTCCTTAAAGTCAGTGAGACTATTTACTTGAGTTGTCTTAACTTTTCTTTGTGACCTTGAACAAAGTTATTAACCATGAGGTCAAAAGCCTTTGATAATTCGTCAAAGAGGAAAAATATATTATTCAGAAACCTTCAAAGACAATTAAAAATCCTAAAAACAACCCCCAAAAACCCCCCAAAACCCCCTTTTTTCTCCTCCACCCCCAAAACAAATAAAGGAAATGTAACTGGCTATGCACTGGCTACTTCAAATAGCCTTCATTGTATCCTTGAGATACACAGGACCAATGACAGCCTTAAAAAAAAATAAACCTTCCTTGCATACATGAGATATGCAGAATTTCTGTGATGTGTTGCAATTTCGTCAAACCATTCTCTAAAGAGCACATGTGCTCCTATTCCTATTCCTAGCTTTTGTGGTTAGATTGCCACTAGCCAAGTTTCCAAAATAAAATATGAAGTTCCTACAACAGACGAAAGTGTCCAGTAACATAGTGCAGTATAGTTAGAGATTAAACTAGTCAGTAAATAAAATAATACATTGCTTATTAGTTACGGGATGGGTGAAGCCAAGCCCAGGAGGTGGGTAGGATCAGCACACTGCTGCCAGACACCGTTAAGTTAGCATGCAGCGCTAAGTAGGACAACAGCAACTGAAATCAAAGGTTCACAAATTGGCAGGACACATTCTTTTGTTGCGCAGAGTCACTGGTTTTCGAAGGGTGAAATCCAAGCCGTGTTGAAGTCACCAGGAAAAGTCTCTGTGAGCCAGGACTTCACCTTAATAGAAAGTAATTAACCTCGCTACTCCTGCCAAGAGTTTGGGTCTGTGGGCACCAACCCATTAAGCCATGAAACTCGCCTATGCTACAAGAGCAGCTGTTGCAAAAATGTGCAGAGCACAGCAGGAAGAAAGGTTGCCCTGGTGATGTTTGGACACTGCGGTGTTTGCATGATTATATAGGAGAGTGTCTCCTTTTCCAAGTCAGTATCAATGATAATCAGCAGTGATGTGAAAAGAGATGATTAAAAATTACAAGATGGCATTTCAAACATAGTTTTGGCAGGAGGCAAAATTCCCAGCTTCCAGGCAGCTTCCAACAGCTCTGTCTACAGTACGGAAAGCAGCCCAACTCAGCACCCCTGGATCTGAGCATGGGCTTGAAACCTGTGTCACAACTGAGTCATTTAAAATGTCTACTGCCTATACCCAGACACTTTGTAAGTTTTAGGTAGAGTCTAGATTGGGATGACTTCAGGGAAACCTCTAGTTTAGAACTGCCCATATTTAGGCACCCAATTTCTCCCCTGCTCCTTACATCTATGTGCTTGCCTAACTCCACTCCTCCCGTCCTCTTTGACAGCTGTGGCAGTGGTGGCCGAAGTAGGAGAAAGGAGCAATGACAAATTACACCTTATCCCTAGCTGGTGGAAAAAACAGTAAAAGCTAGCTTATCATATTGAACATTGTATTTATTTCAAGATCGTGTTTCTCCTTGTTAGGACAGCAGAGTAACCTTTCAACCTTCATTTGCATAAACCAGAGGTCTACTGGAACTGCGCCCACAGCGTCCACTGACAAAGATATCACTGAATGCTCCTATACACCGTTACTGTGAAGACTTCTTTATACAAAGCCAGGCTAGAATAACTAAGATCGATAAGGAAATTCATTCTGGGAGGAAGAGCTTTTGACTCACATTAGCCTGGGGAAAGACCAAAATCATGCTGGTTAAAAATGGTAAGTGTTCTCAAGCATGAAACCAGATGTTGTCTCCTCTGCCGCTGAACATCTTCCAAAGGAGTGGTATGAAACCTTTATTTGTATGGCTGGGTAGCAATGGCATTTCAAAAAGATGGTTTTTTTTTTTACTTCTAACTTTACAGAAAACATTGCCACTTCCTGTCAGATAAGCCTCTAGCCATGGTGACCCAAATAAGTGTTGATTACCACAATTGACTATCTCTGGAGCCGAATGTGAACATCATGCATTTCCAGCTGCCAGAAAGTGCCCTTGCTCCCTCCCCAGCGGAGACCACCATGTCTCCACCAGGACCACGTGCCACTGGCATTCATCCAGCTTCCTCATGTCAGCACAGCTATGCAGTGTTGCATTTCAGTGCAACCATCAGGCTGCTGTTTGTCTTAGAAACACACTTTGCTCCACAGCACTATGAAATCTGAATGCCTGTGATACACACTGGATCACAGAACCCAGGAGAAAGTACATAGAAACACTAGAGAAAGCATTTCTGACCCATTGAAATCACTTTTCAAGAGAGTTTCGACAGAGCCAGGTCTGGCCACTCAGAGGAGACTACAGAGCTTTTTCTTTCTCCCCATCCCCTTAAATGCTTTACCACCAGAAAAAAAGTAAACACCAACCAACCAAAGTTAACCTCAAAAAAAAAAGTTACCAACTTTAAAAGAAAATCACAACTGAAATACTAAAAAAACCACCCCAAACACCAACAACTCCCTGCTCAACAGAACTTTAACCCTGAGGACACTCACATATGAAAAGCTCAAAGGACTGCAGCAGGGGTTTTGTCAGTATTAGTAAGGCAGACAAGATGGAAATATGTATAAGCACAGAGGGCAGATAGCTGTTACAGTGGGGGCTTGGGTATGGTTCTGGTTTTGCAGTCGCAGTTACTGTTGTGAAAGCACAGATTTCTTTGGGTCTGGGATAAGGGTGACACAGAATGTTGTCCGAAGTCAGTAATGTCTAAGACCATATTGAAAGACCCGAGGTCAGCATCAGACCCGTGTCGTCAGCATTATAATGAATTTGTTTAACTTTTAAAGTTTCCCTTAGTTCAGAAAAATATCCTACAAATGTTTTCTCTGAAGAGGATTTGTGAAAGTGCTTTTATTCTTGTTCAAGAAGTATTTTGATATTTGGATTCAGTGATTAGAAGTGATAAACTTTCATAACAGACTTCTGGTTCAATAACAACAGATTATACAGTACATAGTCAAACGAACATTACTGAAATTGGCCTGATATTAGATACTCAGAGCGTATGTTTGCAGACTTGTTGGCTCTGATTGTAAATAGGCTTGTCTTCCATTTTAACTACAGTTCATTTCCAGGGAGCAATTTCTACTGTTTTAAAACCAGTCTGTACATGTTGTACCTAAAAGCAAATGAAGAACATTTAGAGAAGGGAAGTAGCATGTGTATATTTCCAGAGAAAACAGCCATTTCAGCAGAAAACACTGCCTGACAGTAAATACTTAACCATAAGCAGCCTGGCAGCAGAGCAGAGATGTTACATGGCACACTGGTGCATCTCAAAAAAATTAACCTGACTGATTAAAACTAAATAAAGGATCTTATTTTCATTTGTGATTACAGGTAGCGTCAGAGACTATAAATTCTTCTTAGCTTGAAAAATAAATAATAAAAAAAAAAGAAGTCAAGAGGAGCTTTTACTAAGTTAGCAATACATAGCCCACAAATTTTCGTGACTTCAAGATAACATAACAAAAATCATTCTAAGTGATCTTTTTAGATGCCTTCTATATGATTCTGCATGAACAGATAGTCCCGTCCTACTAATAGTTGTTGGGGCACTCATGTCAGGCTTACAATATCCCAATTCCACCTGTTTTATAACTTACTGACACTTCTTTTATCCATAACAAGGGCGCAACGCCTACCTGAGACTTGATCTGCTCACTTCTTTCTTTGATGTTCCTCACTCTGCGCCAGGGGTCACAGTGCTGGCAGACATGCCATGGGGTATGAATGATTTAAAGCAACAGGTGAAAGTCTTTAAATGAGTGTATTTACTACCACCTTTCAAGGACTCTGTATCAGCTATGCTTGATCATGTTCCATGAGTGTTCTCAGATGCACTTTCCATTGTGTTGCTGTTTAGTGGCACGGTCATATTTCATGTAAGTTAGATATTCTGTGAATTTCACGTGCTCATCTTGTAAAGCTGGTCTAGTGTGGATGGTCAATCTCCCGGGCTTTCATCACTCAATAAGGGACAGATGCATTTCAGTGTTAAGCAAACTAGTAATATTTCCTACATTTCCCATGAAAATACTTTCTGCCTGCATCTCATCTACTTACACTTTCTTTAACGTTCATCTCTGCTGCCTCCTCTCACTGCAAGAGTCTGAAATGGCTCCTATGCCTTAAACAACTTGCTGTTTTCAAGGTGATTTTACCTTCCTTCCTTCAAATCTTTTTCTTAAAGACCGCTTCTTCTAGAGCTATTTTCTTCCACAAAGCTTTGAAAGATCAGCACCCCCTGAGGCATGACATGGCCTTTAGCTAGAATTCCAGCACCAGTCTCTGATCAGACACTCCTCTGCACAACTGCAAATTAGAAGAATCCCCACTCTTATCTTCAACTGCTTCCCAAGATGTTACAATTGCATCACAGCTGTAATGATTGCAAACCTAACTGTGGAAAAAAAAAACCAAACAAATTAAATGCAAAAACCGCAAAGTCCCTTAATGCAAGGAAAAAATACTGAAGAATATTAAGTGGAAAGAATGTCATTAGAGGTCATCTGTAAATATTGTCCAATTCACTAAAATAACAAACAAAAGCAACTGTGAGAACATGCACCTCTGATCTCACAGTGTTTCAGTATTGAAAATTCATATATTCAACTAGGAGGCCAAAATTCTTCCTTTTCCTTCTTGTTCCCCCTTCGTTTATCTCATAGCAAAATTAATGTACTTATCATGCAAAGTAAAGACTAAACAAAAATAATACTTTTTAGCATAAATTATTCCCAGATTAGAGATGGTCAGTCAGGATTTCCTTGCTAGGCGACATGATATTTACTGTACATACAACAGCGAGATCGGCTCCTAATGTTGATAATAGAAGGCAAACCCGATAAACGGCTAGAGAATAGATCAGGAATTAGAAGGCCTCAGTTCTAACCCAGGCTACGCTACTCTTTAGTCATGATGTTGACCAGAATACTTCACAACGCAATGCCTCTCCTTCCCACTACAATGTGCTTCTACTATGTAGCGTTTTAAACGCTGTAAATATTTCTTTAATAGTTCCAGTAGCTTCAAAAACGATGATGGGAACACTCAAATGTACCTTTGCATTCATGGCAGCATCCTGTAGCACATCAAGAATTTAACATTTTCAGGTGTTTAAATATACCTAAATTACATTTCAAAATAAAAATTTTTAATAAAAATAAATAATTAAAAGCTGCAGAAATTAAACACGCACTCTTGGCTTCAGGCTCCATTTGCAGATTGACAATGATCAGCACCTATAAATCCTCATGGGCAGTGAAACGCTGGAAGGGAAAGAGAATGTTTTCAACAATAGCTGATGTCTGTATCAGCAACAAAACCAGTCTCTGAGCACTGGCATCAAGGAGCATTTGATGTGAACAAAGTGACATCGTGTTTCATCAAAGGTTAATGAGTACAGCGGCTCTGTCAGCAATACATTAAGACAGCAGTGTCACTGTTCGTCATACTTGGTGAGTTCAAGGCAGACTGCAAGCATCAATGTTTGCGGATTCGTTGGGGTTTCTTCTCCCTCCTGGTTCAGTAAGTTTAACGTGACAAGTTAGTAGCTCCCCATAAGCAACTCTTTATGCTGTTTTTCTGTGGAGCAATAATGCTTTTGTAAGCCTGGTACTTGTGCTGACTGGAAAACTAGAGGCTTTTCTCAGTAAGTTTAGTTTGTTTAACTAGAAAGCAAAACAGAAAATGTAATAAAACATCCTTAACCATTTTTTTGTTGTTTTTCAGTTTCCTGATTAAAAACCTTTTTTTTTTGTAGAAAATGCAATATTGCTCAGTTAAAGGCTTTTTTTCAAGCAAAATTTTTGTGTAAAACTTTCAGTTTAGATATTTATCCATAACTGTCCATTAAAATAATTGGAAAAGTGTAGAGTAGCATCAACGGGGAGACAAAGAAACAGCAGCAGTGAAGTGCTGTAGAGCCAAAGTTCAGCACTCCGCACAAATTCTGCTGCTAGATCCAGTGCCACTGGGCAGTGCTCAAAGATATCACAACCGGCTTCTGAGCTGGTAGAGTTTTCTGTCAGTATCTCAGGAAACTATTATGTGGCTGAACAAGCACCTGACTCCATGGCAGAGTAAATAAGGACTGGATGTATGAGTACGGCTCTGGGATCTGGACCTTAGATGCAACAGCACTTGCCACATTCTGCCATCCAAGTTCGTAACAAACACCAGCTCATTTCCCTGCTGGATAATACCTTATCTTTCTCTAACCGTAGACAGGATATGGATGACACTTCGCCTCACATGGCATCGGCTTCCAGGATCCATGACCAAAGCCACGGACGGGAAACTTCTTTGTGCTTGGGAGCTGCCCGGGTGAGGTAAAAGTCTTTGTAGCCTTTAGCAAGTCAGTAGTGTTATGTGGTGTTTACTACGCTAGCATTTTATGAGTTGTGCTCATATTGTTGCTGAAAGTGCTTCCGAGTCCTGCTGCTATTGGCGAGGTGTGGCTATTTTCAAAGGCTTCGGTTCTCCCTCCTCTGAGGACCTGAATGACTCATTCGGGACAGTTTATTTCTATGAGCTTGTTTGTTTTACACAAGCCAAACTTTCAGTTCTGTCAGTCTCTAGCTAGACAAACCTTAGTTTTAAGAGCTTATTGCACAAAGGTCTTATTTACATCATTACATATCTGTGTTTCACAAGGCAACCTGTACTTTATAGAAGAATCATAGAAAAGGTGGTTCAAATGGAGCTCAGGAGGCCTTGTAGTCATCAGGTATTCTTACGCCATTCCTGACAGGTATTTGCATAATTTAACAACCATGTAATGACAGAGGCCCCGCCTATTGCTGCACAATCCATTCAACCTTTGCATTAGAAAGGTTCCCTCTCCCCCATAAAATATCTACCTTACCTCTTTCTGGGTACAAAGACTTAACTTCATCAACATGAACATGGAAAACAGACTATTCCTCTCCTTTCTGTGGCCCCTTACAAGGCTAAACATATACTGTTTTGTCTTCTCTGGATAGCTCAACACCGCATGGAACCAAGAGTCCTATATACAACTTCCACCCGTTTTCTCTGTAGTGAGCAGTTGTGCTGAATCAGATTATGCAGTGATGAAGATTTTAACTGGAATCTCACCTGCTATATTCATGCACAAAGCAGTCCCATTTGTGTTGTAAATTTTATTCTTTCACTTTTTGGCTAGCATCCCATTTGCTAAGGATAAAGATGGCTTTAAGTTTGGAGATACTGTTTTGGCAAGTCCATTCTCTGGTTTTCAAAGCAAACAGAATGAAGGCAGGCATAACTTTTGCCCTGGTTTCCTAAAGATATGAAACCTACACAGTCATGCTACACAAGACTTTCTGTCCACCCATCCCACCCCCATAGCCACTTCTGATCCTGTAGGTCAATGTCAGCCTGATTTGACAGGAATGAAGAGTTCAAAGACTGAGTTTCTGCAAGATTTGGGGGTGGGGGGAGGGAGGGGAAAGCAACCAATGAAGAACAGAGACTATCTGAATCAGAATAAGCAGATAATATATCGGACGTTCAGAATCCTTTTAGGAGAGAGACTTACAAAGTGTCTGTTTTGCAGGACAAATTTCACTTGAAGAGCTGGACTAGCCTAGAGTTCATATTGGGCTTCCTGGTTTCAGAACTCCTGGATCCATTTGCACTAACCTGGAAAATAAGTTTGCCATGATATGAAATTCTCAGTGAATAGGGTTATTATTTGTTTCTGTGAAGCTCCTTTCATCAGAAGATCTGAAAGCATGTGACAAAGAAGGCCTTGAGCGTTATCTCTGTTTTATGAATTGAAGAACAGAGAGGGGATGCACCTTGCCTGAGGTCAATAGATCAAATGGCGAACCCAGGTGTCCTTCAAGCAGCTCAAGCAGTTGTCCATGCTGCTTCAGGTGCACCTCAAATAGAATCAGGTAACTTATATTTTGCTATCCTATTTTTTCTGCTAGAGACTTGACACTCACTTGGAATAGTGGTCTAAGCTACTTTTATTTTTACCTGACAGACGTGAACCAACAGAAAAGAGCCTGTTTTTGCAGAAAATAGCACAACCTCAGATTTTTAAAGGTGTGTTCAAGTAAGCATCCAAATGTTGAGGCATTCCAACACACAAGTTAACTTAATTTTCAAAAGCAATTATCTGTGTCTTTGAGTTAACAAAGGGAGCTGCAGAATCACCTCCAGCCACAGCAGTTCTTGTGCAGTTTGAAGGCAGAAACTCTTTCTGAAATCTGGGCTGGGTTTACTACAACTGTCCAGAGAAGTACTATTTGCTCCCACTTAAAAATCACGTAACTTCTGTGCGTTCAGAATCTCAACATATAGTTTTCTTGCCCTTAAATACATTCTAGAAGATGATGTAGCCTTAAGTCTTGTGTTCAGCTATCCTAAATAAATCTGTTCCATAATCAATGCCTATCCACAAGCAGTTTCTAAAATCAACCTGCCTGAAAGATTCTCACAGTGAAAATCAAATTTCTTGGAGGATCCACAGTCATTTTGTCAGAACCTGTTTTATTATTCCAGACAAATCCACTCAGTGTCAATGTCCGAGGGTAAAACCACAAAACAGTATTCCCTCTGCTAAATATTAGCAACAAACAATGATTCATTTGAAATAAGACTTCCAAATGTAATTCTATCCCAATAACTAAATAAATGAGGTGCTAAAAGCACTGAATCCCAATGATGTCTCTAAGATGTCAGGAAGGAAAAAAAGCTAGCTCTTACTACACAACTGCATTTAAAATTAAATTATCCAACAGCCTCCCTCACCACCACAAGTGGTCCTTCAAATCTGCATTGTTGAAGCGAAGAGATGAGAAGAACCTTAAAATGGTAGGAGACAGCCATTGAACAGAGTTGAGAATAGTAAGTGGTACTTGAGTTTTAAATCTAGTTACAGATACTTCATTCTGGCCATACCAAAATCTTGACATGCCTGTACCTTCAGCAACCCAGGTATAATATAAATATTTATATATATATACACGTAGTATATATAAATATATAAAAATGCTAATGTTAGGATCACTCCTCTGAGCCCCAGTGAAGCAGGTAGCCCTTCTCTCTGAGTCACACATTAATCCCTACGACTGGCAGGCCTAGATGCCCAAGCAGCATCCTGACACTAAATGCGATGCTGCATCACAGTTATTCTAAATATATTTTAGGCTTATACACTTATCTACTTCTGCTTGGATGTTTTTGTTTGACTTTTTTTTCCATTGTAGTTTTGGGCATTGCTTCAGTGAAACACTTTAGCAAATGCTTAATTTTCATCATGTAAGTAACCGGGCCATCTTCTACAAAGCAGGGCTTCTGCAAAGCACAGTCTTTTTCCACCTTAAATGCAAAGAGGATTTAAACATGTGCTTATGCCTTGTGCTGACCTGAAATGCAAAGAGGATTTAAACATGTGCTTATGCCTTGTGCTGACCTGAAAACCTTGTGCTAGTGACAGAAGCAGAGCTACTGGTAGCAGTCACCTTTCCAACACTGCTGTGTCACCGGGACTCACACCTGATCTAGAAAAGTCCTTTAATCTCAATGCCCATTCAACTCCTGTGCCCTCTGCTAAGGGCATCACTAGTAGTTTTGAAAAGGACACTTCTCTTTTAGGAAACTGGAGCACAGTTTTCAATCACACACAGTTTTAAAACCAGTACAAATATACTAGAAAGAAAAAAGGAGAAAATTAAGGTTTACTTTCTGTCAGAGGAATCTCTAGCGTAATGTGATGCCTCCTAAAATTAAGGATTGTACCAGACATGGACAAGAACAATATTCTGAAAATGACAGCACACAACAACTATCTGTTTTGACATGTCATATACAGAAATGCTCTGATTTCAATAAAGAACATACACTGTCAATTAGGTCTGAGTTGAAAGTAATATCTAACACTGTGGGGATTAGAGCAAAAGTCTGTGAGCATGCACTTACACCGAGGGTGATTTTAGTGAGGTTTTTTGTGGGTTAAAATTAATGAAAGGAGAGAAAGAGACAATGGAACATGAATGGAAACTGAATTATTTAATTAGCCCAAGTGATTTTTAGACGTATAATCAGTTTCAGAGCCTAACACTTATTGCTTTCAATGGCTAATTAAAACACTACTTGGGATGTTAAGGATTATGTGTGTGCTTAAATGAAAGTAAGAATTCAGGGTTTGGATTACTTCTTTGATGATTTAGGGTATGGCATTGCAGTCTCGTATGCGCATATCTAAATGGGACGGCTCACATGAGTAAGGTTAGTCATGTGCATGTGTGGTGGCCACAGCCTTCACAAACACAGCAGGGAACTTTAGGACTGAAAGCATAAGTCTGCATGTTTGGCTTAAGAGAGGGAGTCCCAGGCTGGGAATTGTTACAAATCAAATAATCTGTCAATCAAGCACAGAGATGGCATTGCCAAACGCTGGGTTATACATGTTTCCAAAACCGTGCGTGATACATTTTATTTGCAGGCTTGGGTACCACTCTGAAAACCATCTGATGTCAGCAAATCAGTATAGTTGCTATCTAAAAGGAGGTGCACTAGCTACAGAAGCCTTTATTGCCTGCTTTCATGGAGTGAAAAAGTTATAGTCAGTTTAAAAAGTCAACTGATCCACAGATAATGTAAAAGTTCCGCAAAACTATAAAGTAAAAGTATACTACATAAACCATGCATGTAGCACCCACAACATCAAAACATCCACTAAAATGCATGTGCAACGTGTCTACTTTTTGGTCTAGTAACTGTCTATTTTCCACATATTCAGGTCATGGAGACTTTCTTTAAAATACAAACATTGTTTTGAATCATATAATCGAAGATTTTACTTTGGAAAGCAATCAGCTTGTAGCCAGTTACATCCTTAACTTCTCTGTAAGCTCCCTTCCAGATTTTCAGACATCAGAAAGATCATACCACAATGTAATGTGCTATGCAGGAGAGTTTCAAACTCTGCTACATCCCTGCTATCTAGACATCACTAGCCTATATACACACACCCCTGAAATAATGAGTAACTGTGTATTAAGATATCTTAGCCTGCCTTCCTAGCAATAAGCAAACCAGTCTTTTCACTCGTAGTCTTCACCTTCTCAGTTCTTTATCCTCAATTTGAACAGATACAGCTATATCCCATGTCCCCATACAAAATAACGAAAGGTAGAATGGTTCCTTAAGTCCAGCTCATGCATCCCTAGATTTACTTCTGTATACCACAAACAGAAGAAAAAAAAAAAATCCCTGTAAAGCTTTTTTTAGTTGCCAATTTAAAGTGACAGTACAAGGAAGGTAAGTTTTGTAGTTACCCCATCAAGGTAACAATAAAATATTTGTGTTCTTATTTACCCCGGATTCATCTATGTTGCAGATCATGCTGCACATTCAACAGAACAGGTCAGAGTGCTTTAAATACACGACACAAAATAGAGGCTGAACAGTAAGACTGAGCGTGTAGTCATTGTGCATGCATGTACAAGCTCAATATATTCATCAGATGGGTGAATCCTGAATGAGAATAAAAATATGCACGATGAAAATACAAGAATGCACAAAGCTAACACAACAGCCTGCAGAAATGCACAGCAGGTGTTGGAAAGCCATCTGATCTTGCTTCTAGGTCCGGTTGTGACTTTGAATGCTGAATTATATACAGAGTCTAAAGATGTTTTACTAATATGACATTTCCATGTGAATCCTTTCGCAATATACGAGAGGGAATACCATATTTCTAGTTCTTTGGAAGGCTGATGGGATACCAAGCTTGTAAATTGTACGCAATGAGGCCAAGGACAGCCTGAGATGGTCATTTTGTTTGTGGGGCGCTTGAAGGGAAATGGTAATTGGTCAAATTCAGTAACTGCAGTTTCCATGGCATGAATTTGCTCAGGCTTCTTCATTTCAAGAAGAGTCAGCATCACCAAGGAAACTTGCATCTCGCACACTCATAGGATATTCTTGTAGAAAATAACATGCTGTTGAGAGGACAATTTAGGGCCAAGTTCTGATTTGCTGCTTGTCTTACAGACTACGGTTGACTTCTGGGTTTTCCTGTAGTGGTGCCGTCTGTCTCTCTACATTGCCTGCCTCCTGTCATAAGTTTTCACTATGACGTGCTTCGGGACAGGATCATCTTGCTTGCACAGAGCTTAGCACAGTTGAGTGCTGACCCACGATGAAGGGTCCAAGTGCTATATATCATAAGAAAGAGTCAAAAACATCTGGGTGCCACTCCTTTACTACTGGCTTGCTGTGAGGAATCAGCCAAATCACTTCAGTAGTTCTTCTAAAAATGGAGTAAATACCACCATTTTTAGAGTAATGACAATTACTTGTTTGATACTCTACATTTCAGACCTGTGAAGTAGCTGGAGAAGTCAATTCTTATTAAAAGAAAGACTTTTCTTTCTCTGTGGATGCCAAAGAAAACAAATGCTGACCAGAGGACAGAAGAAAGATTATTTAGACAAGACAGATATATCCAAATAAGCAAGGCTTCATGAAATCCAGTCTTGACTACTTCAGGAACTAATCAAAATGGTCTTTGAACCATAGGAAATCACCTTTGAGAGTACACAGAAAACAGGGATTAAAAGAAAAGAAGAGGAAGGAGTCACAGAATGATTGAGGAAGTTGCAAACCACTCAAGTCCTGGAAAGGTTCTGGAGCAAATGATTAAGCAAACAATTTTCAACTACTGAAATATAACAGTGATAAAAAGAACTAGAAAAAAACATGGCAAGTCAGTCCAATTTCCTTCTTTGATAGATTAATAGGTTTAGTAGATAACAGGAGACTGGTAGATATATTTCAGCTTGAGTAAGACTTTTGACATGTACACAACTTTATCAAAATTAATGAAAGAAAGAGTTTAAATGTAAACATCATAGAGCATGTTCACAGCTGTAAACACCACAGAGTATGTTCACAACTGACTGAAGAACATCTATTAGTGATTCACTACCAAAACAATTCCTACAGAGGAACAGGTATCTGAAGTATCCTTGAAGTATTCATCCTGCAAATAATTCTTATTTAATGGATGATTTGAACAATGGAGTACAACAGGCAAAAAGTGTGCAGAGAGCAATCAAGTAACAAGATACTGCAAGCATAGATTCAGGGCCTAATCCTGCCCTCCAAGGCTCTCAACTAGTATGGAAATAGTGGAATATAAGGTGATAAAACACTCAAGAACAATCAATACGTCCAAAACCAGAAGATGAACTTCAGTAAAAATGACTTTGAAGTATTACATTTAGGAAGGAGAAAACAAATCACAGGTGCCCACAGAAGAACAGCTAGTGAGGCTGTAATACAGTAGAAAAAGATCACAGACTGAACAGGAGCATACAGTGTAACAGTTTAAAACCAAACCAAAACATCTTATTCGGGTCCTGAAAGGAGTGCTGTAGGACACAGGCATTGCAGGTAAGAACTCAAATCGTGCATCATATCATTAAAGACACCTCAGACTACTTGACATATATTCATGTACAGAGATTCCCTTTAGAGTGACTTGTTCACTTGTGTTTGCTTGGGAACCAGCCTGGTACCGGCCTTGCTGGACTCTAGGTGCTCGTGCAGCCATAGCGCCAGCAATGGCCACTCCAGCCGCTTATACTGTGCCCCAGTGAGGAAAAACGCCCAAATATTTAGCTTTGATTTAGGAACTGGAAGAATGTAAGTTCCATCAGTTAAACATGGATGAAAACTAAATTCTGGTGCCAAAACAAACACGAACAGAGGGGATCCCGCTCTCCAAATCTTAGCTATGGGCGTCTTCAATGCCACTGCTAATAGCAAAGAAAAAGCCTCCTCTGGTAAAGTCATTGAAGATTACTGTTCACGGCACAACTGCATGATCAGCATCACAGCTGTGATTTATAGTTGGTCAAGCAGATTTTTAAAAGGTACAATAAGCTGCCTTTCTACGACATGGACAGTAGAAATTTGTCACCAACGCTGCTTCAGCAGTTGTAGCAAGGAGGAATCTGGGGCTCAGAGAAGTTCCTAAACCAACGCAAGTTAGGCTAGTAACGTCGCAACAAAATGACCAAGTGCTGTGCCAAATGCAGCTCTTGCTATCCCTGCTAAGCTGAGCCATCAGAATTATGTGCCACTGGTTTTCATCCTGAAGGCAGCCACTATGAGAGCTGGCAGAGCAGTAAATGCTGCACGCTTCCCTCCTCACATTAATTCCTTCCTCATTTCTCCTCCTCAGAGATTGCTCTTACATTATGGTATCATTGACTCTGTAGGCAAGCAGCTTTTTAACTGTAAGATAACTAGTAAGAGAAACACAACAGCATCCTTTTCCCTCCTGGTAATTTTAAGCAACTGTGTTAAAGGCAATTACAAATAGGTGGGCGAGCGATATATATAGTATTGACAGCCTGTTGGCCACCCATAAATTCAGAGCTGTATACACAAAATACAAAATACCTCCAGCCCTCCACAGCCAAGAAGGCATAATGTCAGCATATCGCATGAGAAAGCACTTCCTCATCCCCACCTGGGATGAAAGCATGGACTAAAGAAAGATAACCAAGATACCCAGCAGGACATATAGAAAGAAAACTTTTCTACAATTAAATTCATTCAAGTAAAGGCCCATTTGACACTCTGAGGGGAAAAAAAGCAAACAAAAAAAAACCACACCTAAAAAAATGACAAAGCAAACTTACTACACAATTAGGCTTTGTTTTCTCTGTTTGGACATTCAATCTGTCCTCACAACATCTTTGAAACCTTGTTTACAATGAAGACAGGTTACAGTGGAGCAAGTGAGATAAAAGCTGGTGACAGACAGGGTCCAGAAAGGATTTTTATAAGCTGGAATCAATTTTATCTAGGAAATCAGTGAAGAATCACTCTGCAAAATGTTTTAAGCCATACGTATATTTTTTCCAAACATTTTTCAATATTTTGGAATAAAGGGAATAAAATTGGGCATTCATACAAGTAAATTGAAATTCTAGTCAGAAGTTACAGGAGTACTCAAAAAATTATTTCTTTTGCTATTTACTGAATTATTTACTGAATTTTCTCCTTGGATATGCATTGCCATGTGGCAGGAGAAGAGCCAGGCTGACTGGAGGTTTGAACACAGGGCTGCTTGTGAGACCACGTGAGAAGTGTAAGTTATACTACTCTTTGCTTTTGGCATCTAACAAACTTGTCTGAGTGAACATACCTGCCAAAAATTACATTAGCAACAAGGTATCTTGTGTCTGTGCCAACACATTTCCCTTCAAACATGGAAATAGCTTACCCCGCGTGTCTAGCCTTCACTGATGTCTTGAAAGCTGAGACATATCTGTTGCAAATTAATCTGAGTTTTTGCTTTGGATGAAGGGACCAGTCTGCTGACTTGGTGGGATTTGGAGCACGTAACATAAGAGGAGAGACCGAGAGAACTGGGTTCGTTCAGTCTCAAGAAAAGAAGGTGAAGGGAGATCTTATGGTTTTCTTCATCTATATAAACGGGCGCGTTTAAAGAAGACAGAGTCAAACTTCTGGAGGTGCAGAGTGAAAAGGAAAGAGGCAATAGACACAGGCTGCAGCCAATGAAATTCCAATTAGATGTTAGGAATTTTTTTTTCACTGTGAGAGCAGTCACAGACTGGAACAGGCACCCGGGGGGCCAAGGAGTCTCCATCCTTGGAGATGTCCAAAATCCGACTGGACGCAGCCCTGAGCAACCCAAGTTGTCTTTAAAGCCGGATCTAACTTCAAAGTTGGACCTGCTGTAAGCATGGCTGTTGGACCAGGCAGCCTCCAGAGGCCCCTTCCAGTCAGTTATTCCCTGACTCTCAAAGAAAGCTGCTGTGAGGCTGCTTTCTTAGAAAAGTGTCTCACAAGAAACGGGGTCTGATCTTAACAGCAGCAACAACAAATAAAGGGTCAGCTTTTAGATGTTTCTCTCTGGGCTCCATATGCCAGCGGGGTATTAAGAAGCATTACTGGATTGAAGATTTGCCTCAGAATTTGTTGTGTATGCTGTCAACATACAAAAACATTCTTTAGTTTTACTGTCTCAGATGAGAGTTGTTTCTTCATGGGATGCTACTTCACAGGAGGAAACACTTTACAGGAAAAGGAACATGCAGGTCTTGTTTTTTTTCCTTGTACTGATATAACAGAGACCCCTTCTTTATGCTTGCACTGGAATAGAATAACTCTGAGTTGGGTTTTATTTTGTTTGTTTGCTTTTGTTTTTAACATCCCTAAAAGCTTCTTCGTGTTAGAACTAACAACAAGCAAACAAACAGAAAACCCAAACAGGATCTGAGCTTCACGTTACATTTGCATCCAGCATCTGCAATCCGATCTCGACAAAACAGGGGTTTTGTTTGTTTAGAATCCAAACTAATTCTAAACAAGTGAAGAGTTGGAAGATACTCTTAAAGCACATACAAACAACGCATTAAAGAGGCACTGCTCTGGACTTGGGAGATCTACACGAATACCCTAAAGGACCTTGGTCAAGACATTTTGTTTTTCTCTGCCTCACTTCTCCACCATAAAGAGGAAATTGATATCACCTTTTTGCCGCTCTTTTCCTTTCTAAATACACAGGACTGAAAAATCCCACAGGAAAAGGAGCTCTGTCCTATTACAGCATAAACCACAATGCAGTCAAGTTGTCAAAAACATGAAAATACGGCTAACATATGATGAACAGAAACAGAAAGAAGCAAAAAGAGCAAGTACTCCCTTGCAAATATATTCTTGATTTTGCTTAATTGAAAAGCTGGCGACTCTTGGATGGCCAAGGCTTTTCTCACATCCTTATGCAGCGCTGTCTGTCAGTTAGTTGTGCCGTCCAGATTGTATCCATGAGCACACAATAAAGGTCTCCTTCCTCCAGGGTAGCTTCTTTTACAAGAAACAACAATTCCCACCTCTCACTGAGATCCAGATTTAGAAACACAATCCCATAGGATCTGTGTGAGGAACCTGATGAAATCTAAGCTGGCGGCACCAAAAGCAGAAACCTGACACTCGAGGACAGGGCACAGTCTCGTGTGGA
Organism: Aptenodytes patagonicus; assembly: GCF_965638725.1. Classification (NCBI taxonomy): domain Eukaryota; kingdom Metazoa; phylum Chordata; class Aves; order Sphenisciformes; family Spheniscidae; genus Aptenodytes; species Aptenodytes patagonicus. The sequence continues at coordinate 103,036,498 of NC_134951.1, forward strand.
GCCACATTGTCAGTTTGTCTCATCACAGTTTGCATAGATCTTCAGAGCTGTCTTTGGATTATTATGCCTCAAGATACCACACACAGATAACACTTTGCAGAGTGTAAATGTAAACATTTAAATAAGTGTGAAAGGCAGAGCAGGCACATTATGGAAGGGAAGTTTTTTTGATGCTGGTGTGGTTTCCAGCGCTGTTCTTGAGAACATCGCACTCAGGCCTTCAGGTGAAGAGGTTCCCCCATCTCCCCCCAAAGCAAGCCTTCTCCTTGCCTTTGTCTGTACATTCCTAGACATTTTACAATCCAAGCTCTGACACACGCTATCTGGAAGCAACAGCCAAGAAGAGGGCCTGCCTGCCAATGTGTCCTGACTAATGTAAGAGAACAAATCCTCCATTGTTGCCCAAGTGCCATATGTCAATACAATAAAATCACTGTCTTCCGTACTCAAGGTTACACTTGTTTATGATTACAACGTTTATTTCTTGCTGTAAGACTATAATTGTGCATGCTCTTTCTTCTGTTAAAATACATTTTTCCACCCCCACCCTGTTAATCCTGTTCCTGCCCCCTCCCCTTCTCAACACATAGCCAAAGGAGGAAAATTCTCTTGGGCATACATTAAATAATATCATGTTTCTTTTTTATAAGTATTAATAATTCAGTTATAACGGCATGCCTGCAGTGACAACATCTAAATACAAAAAAGTATTTAAGTACTTGCTTTGCTTAACGTTAAGCAAGTTAAGTAAAGCCAATGTGAACAGCTGTATACTTTTTGTTGGGCTGGGATGCTACTGAAAGCACCACAAAGATCAGGAGACTTAGGTTTCATCCCAGTTTCTCCCACTTGCCCTAAAATTCTACAGCAAGTCTCTTTTCCTGCTCGTGCCTTCCAACCTGAGACAGAAAATATCGTGTGATATTTTTTCTGAAGCGCTCTGAAACACAAGGATGGATCAATTCAAATACATTATCAGTGTAGATTAAGATGTCTATGGTGCTCCAAAGCCTGCAGTGTGCTGGCCTTTCCACTTAAAGGACACAGTCTCTGTATGGGAGAATACCACTGCTTTCAGTTTTCCCTCATGGAAGAGAGTCTTTTAACAATTTGGTGGCACCCACCAGAGCCATGCAGACAGGCGCACCAGAGGAAGCTGCAGAAACCTCCCGCCATGGGCTGCTCTGCCCAGCCCTCGGACTCGCTCCTGTCCTTGGGCTCACTCTCCACCGAGAGAGAGGATGCAGCTGCAATCTCACTGCTTACTAAGCACCATTTTCATAACACAATGCTGTAATACAGACGTGAGGCAAACCAGCTCCCCCAGTGCACGTAACAGACTTAATCCTGTAAGAAGTGCTCTAGTGCAATAAGCTGCTCCAGAAAGGATGCAGGATGCGGTACTGTCAACACCTGTACCATTGAAAGTCTACCCTCCATTAGACTCTTGCCAGGGCAATAATAAAAAGAGTTTTCTGCAGTTTCCCATGGGAGTGATAAGTCTCACCTCCCTGGAGTGTTTTTTGATAAAAGTCTGACTGGGGTCAGGATGAATGAAGGTAGCCGCCAGGTTCCACCCACTCTCACAATATATACTTTGTCTAATGTGCTGTAGAGCAATACAACCTACAATATATCTCAAATAAATATTTGCCTAGTTAAGTAATAATGCTGAAAGGTTCCCCTATCTTTATTATACCAGAAAGAGATGCATAAATCACCTGATGATATATCTCTGAAGAAGTTTCCTCTAACTGGGGCACCAGGAAGTGATTTTCAGTTTGTGAGTTGGAGTAAAGGGGAGGAAGGAAAGGCGGTATAGTTTGTTGGGTTTTTTTTCTTTAAAAACAAACAAACAAAATAGGCAACAACATTGCTGATGCTACAAAGATTTCTAACAGGTCAAATGCAGCTGCATATAAAAGGACAGGTGCACTGCAGCTATGAGGGCTCTTTTAATAAAGACAACATCTTTACTAGAAAGGAACAAAGTTCATGATTTCCTGTTAAAGATGCCCATGCAATACCAGTGCAACTTAAATAATCATAGCTAAATATTGACTATTTGTGGAACAGCTTTCATTCCTGAACTCTGCACGTGATGTACTCATGTAACACAAGACTGTGCCGCACCAATTGTCAGACACGAGTCTTTATGCAGAAGCAGGATAAAATTATGAGTCCTTGTCTGCCTTGGCTTTTTCTGCCTCCATTTACAAGGAAAAGTTGAATTGCAGTTTAAAAGAAAGACACTACTCTGTGGATAATTTGCTTGGATATGGGTAAGAAAATACTCAGCGGCTACATTTCTATTTTTCCTGCCTAGCTCTTGACATAAAACTTATTAACTAACGAGGTAGGGCAGGGAGAAACAAAAGACAACACAGAAACACAAAAGACTGACCTAAACAACTCAAAGCCTTTGTGAGTAATAAAACATCCAACATTTGCATTTAGAAATGTTAAACTCCTGAGTGGCTAGGGAACCGTGACTTATGCAGACATCATTATTAATTCGCACCAACTTGTCCGACGACTTTGTGCTGATCATGCAGTTAAATTCACATCTAGAAAGACATGAACCTAGAGAGATAAGAAGGGATATTAATCTAGACCTGTAATAGGTTGGAATACACAACCTTATTGCACTAGGAAACAAAACAAGAAGCATGGCACACTAAGCACAGCTCTTTCAGTTCCTAGTCACAAACAGCAAGATCTATACTTGGTGTTGTGTCATTCTTATATCTTAATTCTCCAGCCTAGCTTTCCCATTTTCAGATGTCATTGATTTTCCTGTTGTCCACTGTTCTGATTTTTCAAAACTGTCTTTGAAATTAGCGCTTCTCTAACATTGATTTTCGTTACTCATTTATTATTTAAATATAGGCTATTTCTGCTGATTTTTTTCTACACTGTCATTTATTTAATCACCTCATGATCAGTCTCGAGCCTTCCTATCCTTTATGTCCTTTTGTTTTGCCTTGTGCAGGATCGCAGTTTCCATATTGGATCATTCTGCCTTCCGTTATTTATTTTTCACAGTAAGGCAAACTGACAGTCAAAAATTTGGCTAGTTTTGAGTTACAATAAAATTTCATCTTCTATTCACATTTCTAGGGTTGTTTTTTTTTTTTTTCATTCAATATACTCTTGGACTCCAGTGTCATACAAATCATTGAAATAACTGTACAATACACATTTATTAATCCAATAACTGAAGAAACCCTCCTTTAGATGAAACGGAGCTACAGGATTACAGTCAGGATTTTTTCTGTTGCAGAGATTTGGAGATTACATGACTATCATTTTCCAGGTCAATGCTGGGCAAAGTTAAGTATAAGGAAGCAGTATTCTAACACACTGTTTTGAAGTATGAGATATTTGGGCAATAGTCCCTTTTGTTAGTATTGTGGCTGGTCAGAAGTGTTAAAAGAACATGATTTTATAGCTATTAGTGAAAGGCAGTGAAAAGAGCAAACTATGCAATCTTGCTTATACCTTATTTTAGAGAGCTTCAATGGAATCAGCCAGTGCAACAGAAGGGTAAACAAAGTCACCAAATGCACGCAAATTAAGACCGGAGATACAGGTAATAGGCAGTATCAATTCAAGCATCAAGTCACAGCACATAAGCAGAGAAGTAGGTCAGAGGTATCTGTGGTCCATTTATTCAGTAACTGTACTGTCCCTAAAAGATGGAAATATGGGTAAAAAACAGGTACAAATAATTGGACGTGAAAAGCATGGCTTTGTTTTGAACAGAACAGAGATTCTCTTCCTCTGTTGGATTTCAGTTCATTCAATACAACTATATTCGAATTCACTGTCGAACAGCTAGGCCCATGACGGGATCTATTTTCCACTGTTCCCAAAACATAGCCTTTTTGTAAGTATGTGCAGCACATCAAAGCTGTGGACAGGAAAATGGTGCCATTGAGGAGGATTTCAACGTATATATAAGAATTGTTCTCATACAAAAAAAAAAAAGAGAATAATTAGTTTGAAAAGCTAGAGGAAAAAAAAGTCCTTTTAGTTTTCCAACATGATCTAAGAGGCACCCTCCAGCCCTCATTAGATCACACTCAGGGGCATGTAACTGCAGGCCATTTACAAAATCACTGAGTCAGGAGTTTCATTACAGAAAAAACAACATTGGAACTGAAAATAATTAGTTTATGGACTTAATTCAAAAATTTCCAACCCCTTTTACTGTGGAAAAAAAATTGTGTGGGAATGCATTAACCCTGAATACAAGATTCCTCACCTTGCCTTTTCTGTGCAGGTAGTATACAATCTTTGGTTTACAGTTTGGAAAGGCTTATAGATCATTTAGCATGTAGCACACTGTCAAGAGGAGCTGAGGATGCTCTTAAGATGGAAATTTCTTGGCACTTAGTAAGAGTGCTTGTCTTAGTTTATCCCACTCCAGCCAAGAACTGAGGTAAACATCTCAAGACACAAAATATCTAATGCTCCTAATAACAGCCTGTAGGATCCCCAACCACAAGGAGACAGTCTGATTGCTGGTGACTTTGCCAAGCAGAAAAAAAAAAAAGACGACATTTGAAGCTTCATATTAAAATGTCTCACATCACCCAGTAGTCACTCACTCTGCTTATCTTCCTGTTATAATTAATAAATGCAGAACTGTTCTGAGGTTTCAGAACATTCAACAATTTTCATTATTAGACACAGCAAGTAATTAGGAAACAATTACAAAGGCAAACAACAGCATAAAAAAGCAAGAATAACCCTATTCCTGGCAATTCCAGAGCCACAATTTTAATGTTTACACTCAGTCTGTTCCCCAAACACTCACGTATTTGACATATCTTTTGGGAATTTATCGAGCTGATGGATTACTACTTTCTGATGTTGAAACAATTGATTATTTTCCTACATATTAATGTACTGTTGCTACACAGGTCTTGCTAACATCTTACAAGGCACAGTACATACTAAAACAAATTAGCATTTGCAGTGGTGTTAGTTTATTAAGAATGACTTTCTAAAGTTTAGAGAACTGCAAAAAGGCTGATCTACGGTAACGATTTCCATGAAATTGTCCTGCACATAATGAAGGAGAAATCAGTGGAGACTAAATGGAAGAAGGTCCAAGTTGTGCTATCATTGGTGTCACTGTAAATCAGTCCTCTGACTTCAGGTCAACTGTTTCAGTTTTGTACTCCATGCAGCTAAGTACCTGGGAATGATAAAATACAGAAACTAAGCAAATCTTGCCTAAAGGATTTGTTCTCAATTTGAAAACGTGCAGAGCTTAGGACATACAGGTATGACTAGCTTAGATTACTTCCTCTTGTAGAATAAAATATACCTTTCACTATTGTACCCATCATATTTTTTCAGGTACCAAAAAGAGAAGAGTTGAGAGGGGACCAGTCCAGCTGTCGTGAATAATTATGGAATAGTTCACTCCCAAAGCTGAAAAGCCTTGGACTAAATTTCAAAAGGTAGGTGCTGAAACTATTCTCAACACATATTCATGACTGGGATAGAAAAATGAAAGTTTTGCTTTCATTTGTCAACATCTGTGCTTCACTGATGCAACCTGCAACCTCAGCCTACACATTTGAGACAAAGTTGGAGCTCCTATATGAGCACTAAATAGAGGAAAAAAGTAATTGCTTACTTAATTTCCCTGATATTAACAGCAAGTCGCAAAGGTAAACTGAGCCTCCATTTCAACTGTCTTCCATTGAGTTGGAAAACAAACCAAACTCTTGTTATTGTTTAAATGGCCTTTTATACAGAATATGTTACATGTAATTCCTGAGTCTGCATGAGCCAAAACAGGTGTTTCTGGTAGAACATAGGAGAGCTCCTACCACCGGCAATTCAAGTACAGATGTAAACGATCAAATAAAAACTTGATCAATCTATTCTCAAGGCGTTAATACTTTTCTCAAATAGGACTTTGTTTCTTGTATAATTGACTGGCATGTTTCAGCATAAGCAGGCCCAATATCAGCTTTCACATCTTAGTAGAAATTCTAACTATGCTTCGTCCAACCTCCTAAAATACATAGGCTGTCAAACACATTGGGCCTGTTTCAGTTAAATACTCGCCTAGTGATTTTATTTCCCCGTATCGCAAAAACAGGTTTGCTTTGCAAAAACGTAATTGCAGCAGAGTTGCCCACAAAGCTACACCCACCATGCTCTACTCCATATTCCCACGCTTTTTAATATTTGTCATATTTCATCTTTTAATGCAGTCCTAATGGGAGCATATTGGAACACCACAGAACCAGGCTCATAAGAATGTGGTCTTGAAATAAAACGTGGAACAGAAGGAGCATTGTATTACAGCCTCTGTTAATGTTTTAATGGTTGAGAGATTCCAACATGTTGGCAGTGTCAGGACAAACCAATTTAATAAATTATTAACACTAATCAAACATTTTTATGATGGCAGTCAAAACTTCCTTGGCAGTTAAGGTTAATTCCGTTGAAGTTTGACAAAGATGTTACTGTTTGATGGAAACCATGTATAAAACTACAGCCTCCTTCAAATCAAAACCTTGCAGTGCACCGAGAAGAAATGGTTAAGCAACACGTCTCGAAGTACATAAAGAAACAGCGAAGGCAGGGCTACGGCCTCCATCGGCAGCGCAAGAGCCGACAAATGGTAGTGAAACGTAAATTGATTACAGCGTATATAATATGCCTGCCACTACTTGGGAAAGGATGGATAGAGAGAGACTGTTATCGGGAAGAGATAAAGTTCAGGCTGTCAAGGGGAGAGTGCTAAATCAATATACAAATAAAATCTAGGAATTCCAGGCACTTGACAAGAGGGGTAGAGAGGAAAATAAAGAATCCTGCCAGTTTTGATACATTAAACTTTGGAGAAAAGGTATTTTAAAACTTCCTTTCATTCAAAAGGCAACTAACAATAAACGCCAGACAGCGCCACATTCTCCCTCAAACTCCTCTAGCCCTGCCAGCTAGCTGAAATCCAGCACAGCAGAAGCTAATGAGGGGTATGGATTAACAATACAATGTTTCTCAGGCCTTTCTTGGGCCTCCCCTGGGGCACCCACAGTCTATACATCATCAATCTACTGCAAATTGATGTAGTCAGCCTGTGACAAGGGTCAGGTTTCCAGGACCAGCTACCAGGCATGATCTAGTCATTTTGAGTTATCAAGACAAAGCCCTGTTCTGCTGAGCTCCGGCCATATAAAATCCACAGTTCCCCAGGCTCTCAGTGAGCTGAAAGCAAACCATAGAGCCCTCTCTGTTCTCCTCTATGCCCACTGAGAAACCAGCTCACCTTTCTGAAGCGACACCGTCGTCATTATTTTGTGCTCTCTTACAGATGATACCATCTCAGAAACTTCAGGCTCACAAACAAGAAAAACATATACTAACCCATTAGTTTATTATTAATAATAATTTTCTTATTTATCGTATGCTATTTCAATCACATAAAAATAGTAACAAGAAAAAACATACATATTTATTTTCAATATATGAGAGCAACGAAGAAGAGAAAGAGATGCTCACTGATGTAGCTTTCTAAATAAGAAATAGTTTTATTGGAGTACCAAAAAATGTTGTTCACCCACAATATTTTTCCTGAATAATCACATGTGGGATCTTGCTTTTATCCAACAACTCATGTGCCACAGCTTTTCCAAATACTCTGTGGATTAGTTTGACACATGCATATTTGTGCTGACATCCCCTTAGCTTAGTTGAAGTCGGTGGATTTCCACGCAAGCTTGGTGGCAAACGTGCCTTGGCTCACAGCACTGCAGCCTGGTCAGCTGCACCAAAATGCATCTGTACAGATGGGAAGAGACACAAGGAACCAAGTGTACAACACACTGAGAAAAGTGAGATGTTCTGTCAATAAGTTATGCGCAGCCTGAACTGAAGTAGACTTAAATCACTAGGGAGGCCCCTGTTAATTTTAATGGTTTTGATGGCATCCGCACTTCTACAGAAACTGCAACAGGTAAGATTTACATAATATCTATAGGTTTAGCTCCACCTAAAGTTACAATTAGTAGTTCTTCCTGGAGGTAACTTTCATAGCTGTTGATCTGCCTCAGAAGGATTAAAGAAAACAAGCTGCCATATAGAAAAAAAAAAATTGGATTATTGGATCCCAGCTACCTAAAATATGACAGATTTCTGAGGCATCCAATATACTCAAGTTAACTTTAAATATTCACAGCTACTTGTGGTCCAACACAGGTGTGAACTACCAGTAGAAAACAGGCTTTTTTATTCATGAAGGAACTTAAATGAAATTCAATGTATTCATTACTTATACTATTTCTATGACCATACCCCATTAATATATTTTAGAATGTGTATGTCCAAAAGAGTATCTTTGCAAACGTTACTTAGGGATTTATTAACAAAAAGCAAATCCCCAAATTCATTTTGCGTTTGTCTGCTCTGAACGGACAAGCTTTGAAAAGCAGGCAAGAAAACTGAGCAAGCCACTTGTGGTATGAACATCTGATGAACATTTGCTCATATTTATTCACGCAAGCATTCTGGAATTTCTCTGTCATGGACGGTCTTCCAAACACAACGTCATGCATATGAATGCGCACGAAAAGCAAATAAAAAGATGCACCAATACCTTTGAAGTAACTTTGTGGCTTTTATCTGATGGATGCTTGCGAATACTTTGTTTCATTATTCACTCAAGTTTTTCACCCTGCCAGCAAACTTCTACAGCGGAGAAAAAAACAAACCTCTAAATTGCCAGGCAACCTTAGTTCTCATTTTCCACCAGCCCCTTTGAGCAATGATGTGGGCTTGAGTAAGTTTCTAAAACATAACTACATGTACGTGTTCAAAAATTAGGCTTGTACTCAAAAAGTTTCCACGATCTCTCATGATGAGCTCCTGCCACTGGACTAGCCAGCGATGACAAGTTCTTCTCTTTGTTATACGAGTGAACTTCTACATCGATTGGGATGTAACCAAGACACTGATATTTTTGCAAAAGGTTGCAAGGGACTCTAAGGGAACTCTTGAGGGAACTGTAGCCAAGCCGTGGTCTGTAGCAGGTAGCCATTACATACAACTTTTTGAAGAACCAATACTTAAGCCTTTTGAGGTTCCCAAAAAGGCATGCTCTTTAACCTACATTTATTTACCTAATTTTTTTACATATGTTTGTCTGGGTGGGTGTGTGCACGTTCACCTTTAAGGGCCCGTGTAGCACTTTAGGCACATACCCCATCAGTTAAAAGCAAAGTCTCAATTTAAGCTGATATGAATGGAAGTTTGGACAGAGAATGACTGCAGCTCTTTCTTTTAGTATATTACCACTCATAAGTGATTTTACCTAATAACTTTGCAGGTCTTCTGATTTATTCTGTGCTAAAGACAAAACATGCATTCACATTATTATCGCTGATTACTATTAGTGGTATTATATGGAGCACACATTTTTAGAACAGCTGATAATATATGAACAACTGATAAAAAATGAATATATATTTTGGAAGTAAGCATCAGCACATTATAGAAATACAGGTTCACCTGAAGAGATGTCTAAGTTTAAGTTGCCTTCTATTTATTTTTTCAGTTGTTAAAAACTACAAGGAAGAACAAATTTTCCCTTCAGTAGAAGTACATGCAAAGATGTGCCCACAATTAAAAAAAAAGAGACCCTTTAGAAATGGCTTACAGAAATCACGCTAGTTATCCATCTAAGTACTTGACTATGTGTATCATTAAGATATGCCAGAGAAGAGAAATATGCAGGTGTGTTTCAATTTGTGGATGAAACTGGTGGCCTGTTCAAATTCTGCCTGTACATGGAAGCCCACAGAAAATACGTCCCCCGAATGAGCCCTGCACTGCTGACCTCCATTTAAAATCTCTACTGCAGCTTCGTGAGTGCTTGCTAGCTTTGATCAGTAGTGAAGGATCAAGGCTAAAATCCTGATTCACAGCTGGAGGAAATTTAAATCATCATCTAGACATGAAATTTTACCTATCATATCTGGTAAGGGAGCATATCAGCACCAACCATCTCCCCCACCTAGAACATTTGCCTCCACTCCTCCTCTCAACTGCAGCAGCCCCTCTGCCCTGGTTTCGGCAGGGAGAGAGTTACACAACTACTCACTACAGTAGTGGGAAGTCTTACAGTGGCTGTTCCCTTGGAGGAAAACTGCTAAAAATCTAGCCTCCAACCCCAAACCAGGCTGCTCTAGTACAGGCCAAAGGCTGGCTCTGGTCTGACTGCTCTCTCCATCTACAGAATTGTTACTGCTCTCTTCTTCCTATGCTAAAGCTAAAAACAAATGCTGTTCAGTGTAAGTCAGCTTTTTGAGCAATAATAAATCAGAGTGGTTTGTCTGTGCAGTACACTGGAGAGAAACTTCTAACACTGTTGGCATGAAAGTTCACTATTCCCCTCCCAGAACAATGCTGCTCCTCTTCCCACTTTAAAGGCTCCCGCCCTTCATTGCTTCTCTTCCCACCTATCTTTATTTGGCTGCTTTTCCAAGGGCAGACGAGAGCTCCACGCAATTCTCCGAATCTCTTATTTTCAGAGAACAAAATACCTTCCCCCGTCTAAGAGAACTGATGCACTCTGCTGGCTTCAAACTTTAAAAATACCTCTCTGCTGAAGCAACTGTTGAATAATTTATATTTCTTAGAACTGAGCTGAGTATATGTACATTTTTGCTTTGATATATATGGTATAGTTGTTTTTCCTTCCTTTCCATTGCCACCTTGTTTTTCACTTAAAATTTCAATGTAGGAAATTCTGAAGACTTCAGAGTCTGGGAAAATGATTTGGGGTTTGGGAGCAAGAGAGAAGGAGAGTACAATTTGTTTGTGAGTTGTTTTTTTAATGAAAGGAAAAAAATCGTGAACAGCTTGCAATTAGCAGCTCTCAAAAGTTACAGTTTCTTCAATGGCACACAGCATGCCAAGTAAACCTACAAGAGATTCCTTAGCTTAACATGCCTGGAGCTGGACACAGTTCCTCTAAATCAAAGCACAGCTCACACTAACAGTTGCAGTATGTTAGTGGCTGGATGGTTGTTTTATGAAGAATTATAAAGTGACACAGCAGTCTGGTTGAAAAAAAAAACACACACACACACACCACGCTTTGATGTTTTTAACCACTAACTTCAAGAGGACCAACAGAGACCTTCCTGTTTTTATTGCAGCCTCTCTATCATCCCTCCCCCTGCTCCCTCCCTCCTCTCCCACTGTTAGATGGGGGACTGTTATCTTTCAGTCACTTTGTAAGCTTGACTTGTTTACAGACTGAATGTCTCTGTTTATAGGCCTATATCAGAGAACAAACAGGGCAAGTGTGACTTCCTAGGATCTGAAATGCGATGCTTTTTCCTCTTGGGCAAGCAGAAGTGGCAAGGGAGGGGGGAAGGAAGGGGAGAAGAGAAATCCTGTAACTGTCCTTCTCCTTGTCCCTCTTCCCTCCTGGTATAACGTACACACCTGTATGGTACCAAGGTATTTTAAATGAACCAGTTGCTTAAGTGTTAGTTTACCAAAACACCATGAAAATGCACAGCAATTCTCAGTAAACGCTAGGTCCACTTCAGAATCTCGTCCACCAACAGTAAAATCAATGCTAAATAAAGGCTTTTCTTAAACCGCTTATTTTTAAAGTTTTATATTATAGATCCATTTAGATGTTCATTTGGGGAACCTTAAAAGCTTATATCACATTTTACTGGGGACATTTAAAGGGTGTCAGTAGGGTAATTATAAGCACACACACTGTAACGATGAAATTCTAGAAACCATTAATGGCATGAGTTTGGATATTCCTTCTTATCTCGAATCATATTTTACCTCAGGCATAACCCCAGTCCAGTCAATAAGAATAGCCTTTAATAAGGTACTCAAATGACACAAGAGACAGTTTGCTTATATTGCTAATGGCAGATTTCTTTTCTGTTCTCCATAACATTCAGGTTATAAACACCCCAGAGGAGGTATGGTTTTGTCTTTACTAACGGTGTCTTACTTCTACACTAGCAATTTTTATTTTAATTGTAAGATTCATTTTTAAAAGGTTTCTGGTTTCAAAAGGCTTGCTTTTGCACAAATGCACACTTGGGAGCAGAAGGGTTTTTTAAGGAGGGTACAAGGAGGCATATCACATTTGCTCTTACAGAACTTTATGGTGAGACACTGGGCCAGCCATTTGAGTTAGCTCTATCTAGGCTTTCTCCTGTAGTTTGCTCACCAAAAGAGACTGAAAAGCTTTTGAACTAAAAAATAGAATAAAATCTAGGAAGTTAACTCTTTAAGCACAAACCCTTCCAAATAAATAGATCAGACAGGACAGAAAAGGAAAGATTTTACACATGGCTCTTCCTTTGACAGCTGTGTCCATGCAGGAGGGACCTTTGGCACCGGCACTTGGTTAGACATAGCCCAGTTACCGTGTGAGTAGCAGCAGTACCCAGCCCCTGCTGAGTCCTCCCATCTACTCTAAGACCTGTCTGCTCGTTGCTCCTCACCGCTGTCTCCGAGTCAGAACTGGCCAGGTCTGCACTGTGACTCCCCAGTCCCTATCATCCCCTCCAACGTGCTCAGTAGCACCCCAGCAGAAGAGCAAGCTCCTCTCCCTCCAGGAATACCACTGTACCTCCCTGCTTCTTACTGATGGATCACATGCCTTTACAGACCACAGGCAGGAACAAATGCTGCCTGCACGCACCTCTGCTGTGCAAAGCCCAGTACGAGCTGTGTCAGCTCAAATGGCTGAACTTTTGAAATGAAAGTGAGAATTTGGTCTCCATTAAAGTTCAGGAACAACTTAATCAGTTTAAACACAGCATCCAAATGGACATTACCTAAATGTGTCCTGGTGCCACTCTGCCTACTGGTAACAGCAGAGTTGTTCCTCCTTAGCTGGCCTAGCACAAAGACATCTGAGGGTACTGGCCTTTTAGTTTTCTGCCACAGCAGCAGATTTCTCCCACAGAGACCCCCCACGTCCTCCCACGGGCAGCCAGCCCCACCAATGTGCCACGTCCTCCTTCCGCTTGCTTTCAGGGCCTGCCTCACAGGAGGTGCGGGTTTGTGCCTTTGTCTGGTATTTCACACCTACAGGGCTTCCTCAGCACAGACTGCAGAGTGCACTATGTGAGATGTGGGCTTCTCCCTCTGTGGTCTCCTTACTCTGAAAGCTGTGGGTAACAGCAAGCTCAGTACATGCCACTCCTGCCAAAAAGCAAGCAGCAAGCGAGGAGACAAACCAACCCTTCAAAGAGCGCCAAAGCCTCCCAGTGCAACTCGGCGTAAAGGGAGGGCAGAGATTTGTGGCCATTCTGTTTTGTTTTAAACTAAACTGTTTGGGCCATCCACACCCCTTCCAATTTTTGGTCTCATCTGAGGAAAACAGAGGAAATTAAACTATATGAGTAGAAGGTGGTTTTTAAATCACAACCACTTTTTCCCCTAGAGACTAAAAGCATATGCTTGAATTAAGGGACTCTTTCCATTAATCACAAAGGGCCCAGGATAGATGCAAGAGAAGTTAGGTTTTCCTTATCACGCATAAACTTCCTCCAGCTCTCTTCAGCAATTTCACATGGGGATGATGAAGCCATTTAGCCTAACAAAAGACCTGGCTTGAATCCTGGTTGGCATTCAGATATGATTAACTCTCCCTCTGTCCCTTTTTACATGTTCCTCCTTTAAGATGGCTGAAAAAACACTTTAATGCTCAGTTCTAAGTACATAAGTGGGGCAAAATTGGAAAACACATGCCTCTCTTCAGCATGGCCTGCCAGGAACTATAGATGACACTTTTGCCCATACCTCAATACTGTCAGATCCCATTCGGACACGTATAATTCTGTCTGCACTAAAGGCAACAAATTTTATATTATGGATTCTACTGTGTAGGAAAGACCTAAACACAATGTGACAGGATGCTTAGCCCTTTTTGCAGCTCTGGTCTTTACCATGGAAGTCTGTGGCAAATGAGACACTTAAACTTTTTCTGCCATGTCTGAAAGTAAAGCCTTCACAGCCCTGCACAGCTGGAGAAGAGATGATCACATGCTATACCTCATGGGTGGAAGGATAATCAAATTGAATGTATGAAACCATGCGAGATTTAGATGCGTTCACAAAGTGCATGTAAATGCATGAATACACCTATCTAATTCTCAGAATAAAGAGAATGAACACCTCAAGTCCCCGGTCTCTAAACAGGTAGTATTCAGTCAGCATCATTCCTGTAGCTAATAAGAGCTCAAGGCATCTCACAGATAGACAAGGAAATTCACATGCAAGCCTTCATCTTTCCCACTCATTCTGACAAATTCTAGCTGGATTGCCTTTCCACACAAATTATCACAGTCATGTCCCTGTGGGAATTATTGCCTCTCCAAAAGTACTAAGATGCAGGTACAAGTATCAGCATCCACTGAAGAACCAGAAAAGTCCCAGAGCTGATACATCTCACACAGGGTAAAGGTATGTGACTTAGGGTTGTGTTTGAGCTGGGTGGGCAGGCTGACTGAACATGGGCTTCCTCAACTCTGCTCTGGTTGATACCATAAAACGTAATTTTTCCACCCCCGCCTCTTCGAAGCTACTTCTGTATGCCTGAGCAGTATGCACCACAAAGTAGGGCTCGTGGGCAATTATGTTTCTAGAGCATATAATTATGTCACAAAAAGTATAATTTTCTTTCTACGATTTCCTGAGCTACTTTGCCCTGTGAAATCCAGCACAGAGAGAACCTAGGATTTGGAAGTTTTTCCTGAGAGCTCAGGTGCCAGCTGTTATTTGTGTTCCTGCACTTATATCTACAGTGACATTCAAGATGGCAGAGAGCATAAAAGATTTGACTCCATTGGTGGGAAATAGCTGACAGGGCATCAGGACTGCAGGTTCCTTTCCAAATAATGCCACTCGGCTGTCCCGAGACCTTTATGGATGTACTGTGCCCTGCAAGACTGATTTGTTCCCACATCTTGTGGGCCGAAGCCATGCGAGCTCTAGAGCAGGGACTCCCCTCCACCCCCCACCCAGCTCTGTACAGTGCCTGGGCCTCCACGGCACTATTACAATGCAAGCACTAATTAACAGCCCAAGCAGGCTTTGTGCAACGGTTGCCAAGCCAAGTTCTTTGCCTTGTGCTGAATCGTTTGCCCTGCTTAGCTTTTTAAGTCTTTAAGTTCATCATTTACTGCAATGTACTAAGTTATATCATAGAAATTTTACAGGCGTGACTCCCCTCCACAAGTTACTTCTGAACAATAACAAGTCATCGTATGCTTGTTCCTGTGCTCTGATGAGCTTTGAACTTTAATAAATGATTAATCCTATTTAGAAGTAACTTAACACTGCCTTAACTGCATCTTTCCATGAAGTGTCACTTTGACATCCTCTGTTGTGTGCATTCATTGCAACTTTCACACGCTGTAAATTAAGAACATTTACACATGCAATTAGTGTTAAATAAATGCCTGAAGAACTCCTTGGGGATTAAGCAATTAGATGGCATCATGGAGTACCCTTTGTACTTAACGCTTATGAAGAAAATCATCTACCCGTTTTGCACAAATTGCATACTGGGGTAACCATTGTGCTGGCAGGAAGTGCTCAGTCGAATTGCCAAATGCAGCCTTGAGCTCATACACGCCACCTTCTCCCCAGGTCTCCCACCCCTCCCCCGCCGACTTAAGAGAAATTAGTATAGATAAATTTGTGATAAGATAGCACATTATTATTAAATGACTCCTTACATAAAAAAACAGGATTTAAGAAGAACTTGAACTTTTAATGCCATAGTTAAATTATTTAAAAAATTGTCTAGAAAAGATACAGCTCTGTACACACAGGCCACTCGCACAGCCAGTGACAATACAGACTTAACCCTTTCATATCCTATACTTATTTCACGGTGCACGAAAGCTGTAGTCAGTATGTGGCAAAGTATGCAAACAGTCTTAGAAGGAGAAATACTTGGCACACTAGAGCGCCTCGCAAGCAGGAGCATGTATTTTATGTATACACCATGCACACACACCTAAAGCATACTGCAAATAAGAGCAATCATTTGCCTTGCAACATATATGGCTGGTACTCACCAAAATGACTGGTTAAACACCAAAATTAAGCTGTTGGGAGAAAAAAGGACAATGAATTCTTATGCCTTGACATTCAAGGCTAAAGTGAATTCAACTCACTCTCATTAACACCTGTCATTCACAGGCAGCCTGGAGAAGAGGGGGCATCTCACCTTGATAAAATTGTACCTAACACACGGACTTGGACACAAACAAGCAAGGGGTGGGCACAAAAAAAAAAAGCAGCTTTGGGAATAGAGTGAAGTTTGAAGCTACCCCCTGAGCGCTTAAGTCAGCAAAACGACTAAAATCCCGTGCTGACACCAGGACAGGGGTCCCCTCTCATGGCACCGTGTCCTCCACCCCACCAAAACGAACCACTGCTCGCAGATGTTACCCCCAAAGCCACACACCCTCCTTACAAAGGAGCCCATTGTAACCAAAAGCTTCCCGAAGCTGGTTAGTGCTGGGATACAATGAAGGTGGTGTGAGACGTGAACTAGTCGAGGCTGCATTTCACAGGGGAAGAGAGCACCCTGTTTGCAGGGGAGCAGGATTTCCAAGTGCCAAACATTTAAAAAAAAAAAAAAGAACGAAAAAAACCAACACCAACCAAACCCCAAACAACATAAAACAGCTGCAGGGAAGTTGTTTTTCCACTTGATGCAGCCTGTAGAAATTGTTTAAAAGGTACCCCTGTGGATGCGAAGTCACCCACTGCAAGAAATCCCAATCTCGGAGTGCCAGCGCCACCTTCTTGTCAAGGAATTTAGTGGCAGGCTCTGAAAACGGCGACCTGCGACTGCTAGCGTTTGCTTGTGTCAAAACCCACGCAGGTTTTTTGGCTGGCACCACAGAAGACACTCAGTTTGCACCACCGGGCCGGTGCGGACGGGTCCCGCACCCTCCCGGCCCAGCCCGCCCGGCATGGCGGCCCAGAGGAGCCGGCCGGACCCGCAGCATGCTCCAGGGCCGGGTCCAGCTCCCGCTCCCCTCAGCAGGGGCAGGCAGAAAACATTTTTACAAAGAAGGCAGCTTAAAACTCATGGGAAGCCATCTAAAATTAGACTCAACCCAGCCTCCTCCTAAAAGGTCCATTATTTTTCTTGATGCTTTGAGACAGTCTTTTTCTAGTGGGAAAAATAAAGGGAGCTTTCTGCTGTTATTTTCTTCGATGCAAAGAAATTAATTTTCCCAGTAACTGTTCAAAAGCAAAAATGTTTCTCCCATACAAGCAATTTTTCCATAGGTAAACATTCCTACAGCAAGACTTTAAAACAAACCAAGATGTTAGTGGGTATTAAAAAGATTTTAGTCATATTTAGGTCTAGTAGAATGTCATATTTGGGAGATAGAAAGTTTTATAATCTTCCCCACTCAAAACCAGCAACTCAATGCACTGTTAAATCAGCCGTCAGCTGCCTGGAAGAGAGGCTAAGCTCCTCGCTAACGAACCCTTCAACCCACCAAGGAGCACCATGACGAGAGCCCATTGGGAAACCTGTCTCTTCTTCCTGTGCCAAAAGACTCATGGCTGCGGTTGGTGATTTCGTCTGTGTGAAATGAACCAGCAACAC
Organism: Aptenodytes patagonicus; assembly: GCF_965638725.1. Lineage (NCBI taxonomy): Eukaryota > Metazoa > Chordata > Aves > Sphenisciformes > Spheniscidae > Aptenodytes > Aptenodytes patagonicus. Next base: position 103,054,160 of record NC_134951.1, read on the forward strand.
CAAAAAAATTACATCTCTCGAAGAATTTCAGAATTACAAAGTGTGCCAAACGGATGTCCTCAGAGCTCAAATGCTCTGGTGAGTTACAGAGACAGCACAGAGCTGGTGTCGGCAGAGGGGAAGACTCTGTTTTGTTGTCCCAAAGTCCATTAAATATGACGTGGAAACACGTACAATCCTCAGGGTGTGAGAATAAGTTCTGAGCCTCTCCAGTTTACTTCTCTGAAACAACTGTCACCAAGGGGTTCTTCTGATGCCATCTACAATTAAAAAAAAAATCTAATTCCCTAAACCACTTTGGGTGCTTTGATCATTTAGTCCATATGCTATCAATATAATTTCACTTCAGTCACCAGACAGCACAAGTAATAGCCTACACATTTTCATGCATCTCTTTTTTCCAGTTTCCACCTGGGATGGATGTAGACACAAATTCCCAAAGCAAAACACTAAGTATTTCTGTTCTGAGCGTACAGCATGAGGAAACATACTCCAAAGAGATTTTCTTTTCCAATACAGTTTTGCATCAGATGATGCAGATAAATATTGCTGGATACTCATCCAAAAAATAAGGCTCTGAACATTTCAAGACTTGCTCTCCCCTGCAATCCTGAGGTTAGAAGTTGAAGAGCAACAACTGCAAAAGGATGTGACCTTTTAATCGCATTCAGGAATCTGGAGCTTGCCTGTCCTTGCTGTCTGGATTGAAGACATTCGATGAGCGAGGAAGAGAAGCAGCAGAATCAAAAGGAAGTACATGCTGAAGTTACACATCCACGTGTATACAGGGAAAAATATAGATTTCCCAGGGTAAATAAAGAAGTTTGCATTGTACTTCATAGCAGAGTTGGCTGCATGTGGTGTTAAAAATCTGTCCCTCACCTATTTACTCAACTTGATACCACCTTCCTATAAATTTAAGTGACTCCAGCAAAGCTGTTAGGGTGAGCTGTCTATCTTCTGCTCTTAGAATCCACTGAGATTGCAGCCAGATTGTCAATGCTAGATTTTTATAGATATAAAACTTGCATATACATACACACCCCCCTGCAACTAGTTGTTAAAAAAATGCAAATGGCAAAACAAAAAGGCAAAGAGAGGACACTTGGAGAAATACAAAAACAACAGCTGAGAATGTCAAATAAAAAAAATGAATATTTTCAACTTTTAGAAAACTCTTGAAAATGTTGATTATTGTTGTGAAATATGACTGTATTTCACATCCCCAGCCTTGATCTCAGGAACATTCAGTCCTAATACATTTAACTGCTTAAGAAGAAATATCAGTTTAAGCTCTCCAGCAAGCGTGCACTCATGCCTTCCCTGGGACTCCTCAGCAACTGGCTGTGATACGCATTTCCCTTGCATAACACAGACTAGGAGTAGTCACAATGTGATGGCCAAGGTAAATTCACACAGTGAACCTGGAACAGCACAGCTAGACCCAGCGTTACTTCAAAAGCGGAGCGGCACTGATGCTACTGAATGACTGGTGGTGCGCTGGGGGAAGGCACTGACCTTCCTCTGTCCTGGTCCTGCTGTCGCTCCCTGCTCACCCCAAATCGCCCTCTCCATCTCTGGGGGACACATCCCTGGAGGCAGTTACGCTCCGGGGGAGCTCCTTCTCCCTGCCTGGAAGATTGCTCCCATGGCAAAAGCTGAAGCCTGCCTCAACCCTGCCCATTTCCTGTTAAGAGCCTGTATACATATATATGTATAGTATGCATATATATTTAATATCAATTACAGGGAAGACAGGGCAGTCTTTCAAACTTCCAATATGTCAACATACTGTATAAACAGGAAGCAGCACTGTAGCAACAGGTCATTAAAAAGCCTGCAGACCGACCAAGAATCATGAGAGTCATCTGAAAAATGGGGGGGGGGGGGGGGGGGAGTGGAATATCAGGCCTTTTCCACCACAGCTGGCATATCCTAAATCTCACAGTTTCATACCCTCACAGAAGAGATATGTGTTTCATGGAACCACCCGAGCAAGCAGTGTTACAAATAGTCATGTATTTTCACACTGCCTTTTCCCATAACACCCTCCCTATCGCTTAATCGCCTCTGCTCTTTTGCTTTCTCCTTGATACACACAAAACTTCTACAGAGGGTGGGGAGAGAGGCTCAGAAAGCAGTTTTGTCTCCTTTGGTGGGAGCCTTTCCATGGCAGAGGCACCCTGAAAGCAGCAACCTGCCTTCCCCTCCTTGCAGACTTTAATCCCTTCCCTCTCCCTGCCTTCCACCTTGAAATGACATTGTAAGGAAAGTCACAACCGATTCGTTTCTCAAGAAGCTGTCGTGGGATAGCAGAGATCGGCTGCCAGCTGGAGGGAATCCGGGGGGGAGCTCTGACCCACCCAAGTTCTTGTTCATGACAAAAAGTCCCCACTATAGGATAGAAAAGCCCGACATTTACAGTATCACTGTGAGTGCTCTCATCTAGAAAGGATCCTCGTTAGTATTTCCTATCCCATTAACCAGCTGAAGGTGATATATATTCTAGTTTACCAGTAACATCTGAATAGCAGCTCTATTTCTTTTTTTTTTTTAAAAAAAAAAGTAAAATTAAAACCACCCTCCTTCCCCGGAGTATTCACCATTTTATAATCCAAGCCGTCCCAATGCAGCATGAGTATGCACACAAGCAGCTATGTTTTTTTTTAACATCTGCTTTTCTTTTTCTTAACAGGAAACCAACACAATTTCCATGACAAAGGAGGATTCTAGTGTTATACTCTCATTTATCTGTCATGTGTACACTTGGCAGCATTTGATCTTTATTCTCTAGACGCTTAAGAGATAATCTAGGAATTATTGCTTCTTGACAATACAAACAATAAGACTATCTATAAATAAACCGCAGCAAGGACAGGGTGAGGATCACTTCGCACCCGCAGAGGGACTGCTAGTTCTCATCTATTTTTTGGCCATTGCTGGGGATCAGGAGGTCACCCTCCTTTCTGAGCCCTTTTTGTGCGAGCCTGCACACGGGGAAGACGGGCCCTCACACAAAGCACCTCTGAAGAAATTGGTTGACTTTTTTTCCCCTCTTCTTGCCAGTCTCCCTGACAGGGAGCTGGGCTTTGGTGGGACCAGGGAAGGCGGGAGGTGACATCCCAGTGGGCGGCATGGCCCCCGCCGCCCCTCCACAGTACCTGCAGCACTGGCAGCCAGGCTTCACTCGCAAACCGCAGCTCAGCAGACGGAAGAAAAGGTTTTGCGTGAGGTATTTAACCTTATCTCCACTCTATGAATTTCAGTTTGAAAAACCAGGAAGTGTAATATTCTTTAAATAAGTTGCAGGCACAAAACCATTGTTTAGTTTATGCTATACTCATGTCGGGCATTCTTGCTAGCACCCACCAGATGCTGCTCAACTTTTTTTTCTTTTAAATTTTACTGTTTGTAGCATCTCCCCACGGATATTCTTGTTTGCCTTGGGCCTGATCCAAACAGCTATGGGAGGAAACAGCCAGGACGCCTATTGACTTCTATAAAAGTTGAACCAGGGCCATGGGCAGTAATGGATACAATCCACTGAGCCTTTCTTGAAGGCTCTGAAATTAATATCAGCCCCTTGATTTACATGTCACTAACACGACAGGTACGTTTTAAAAAGGACAACCTTTCCTTTTTCCTGTCTCTTGCCTTCTACATGAAAATGTTGCTCACTATAGAAAGATACATTTGTAAAGAAACCCTCACATTCCATCAGAGAGAAGTTTTCTAAGGAAATCGTTTCAAGATAGAAAATTAAAGACACTAGCTAAATTTGTTCCAGTTTAATATCTTCACTGTCAAATTATGAGATTGACCCGACAAATGCTTCATCATGGCTGGGATTTTCTTGGAAGTGAAGAGCACAAAATCAGTTGAGAGCCTGTTCCAAAGTCATTTATAGCCAGATGCAATTAAAATAAAATGGCATATTGCCTACCTCCCTGTGGCATCCAGAGGCTGGAGGTCTCTCAGATTTCTATACAGTTAATGAGAGTTAGGAGCCTCAGTATAGAAGCTAAAGCAGCCTTTGAACAAGGAGACACAACTGACATAAGCGTGCTCAGCATGCAGCTACTTGAAACCACCCAAGAGAAAATGCTGAATGCAAGGCATTGCCCCAGATATTTATGCCTCCCAGGGCTTCTGCCCTTCATTCCTTGCTACAGCGAGGTTATCTTTCCCTATTTCAGATCAGCAACCTGGGACACCTCTTCACAAAAGACTCTGCCTTGTTTTTCAAAGACTCAAGCAGAGGTTACCCTTTTAAATGACATTTGGTACCACAAGCCATGTTTAATGTAATAACTCGGTGGTTGGAGCATTACCCTGGGAAGTGGAAACCTGGGATCTAGGTCTTTTTCAGCCTGGGGTTGTCCAAATAAGTGAGCCATCAAAAACTGGCCAGAGAGATTAAATGCCCAAATGAGAGAACTATCCAGACATAGACCAACAATAGCTCTATTTTTATGTACACACTTATTTATATTCATCTTACTTCAGCTCATTTCCTTATTAAAAAAAGCTATTTCTGTCCAAACAGACCTGCTTGAGGTTTGCCAAACCAACAACTGAACTTTTTTAAAGCAGAGATTTGATGCCAGAGGTGGTCTTAAAAAAAAAAATTAAAATTACAAGAAATTGCTCCTTAAAAATAGAGAAACAAAAGGCTTAATCAACTTGGGCCATTTAAAAAAAGAGGTGTGCCTTGGCTCAAGGAATCAGCTTCACCCTTCAAGGGTGAAAACAAGCAACCTCATTCAGGATTTGCATTTATATTTCAGTTAATAGAAGAAAAAAAGCCTCAAAACAAAACAGGAAAGAGTAGTTCTAAGTGTTATTTTTTCCTCTCTTCATGGCTGTTAATCACATGAGCAACTTCACTAAATCTTCTGAGTATTTCTATTAGTAAGTGCTCAATATTGTAAATAAGTGATACATAGTTTGGCCTATAGACAGCATAGCAAAGACATCTGGAGAAAAAAAAAAATCTTTGTAAGCATACATATTAGTATTTGTACCTTTATCGGCATGTCTATTGTGTTAAAAATACACGCAAGCAAACAGTTGGCACCATGTGGGGAGAACCGCAGAGAAGACCTAAAAAAGGTTAGAACAGTATGGCCAATTATAAAAAAAAAAAATCTCTTTAACCTCTTTTGGTAATTTCTTTGCATTATTTACATATCCTTTTCATTAGTTAAAATAATATTCAGCAATTTAAATATCCCATGCAGAAAGAACTAGATAGAATAGGTGGAAAGTGACAGTACCTGAGAGGCAGTTTTCCATTTAAACACTCTTATTATTTACAGGAAATATTATATTTTTGACTGTCCACCAGGAAAATTTTAACAATATATGCAGTTTTAGGTGAATCCAGGTCAAGATATTTCAGCTGTCAAGAAGCAACAATTTATCTCGGGTCAGTTCAGCAATAATTTGCCCCTGACTGAGATGCCACAATGATTCATGGAAAACTATAGATTGGATGTCTCTTTCTGTTCGCCTCCATGGGCTGGCTCCATACTAGATTTCACCTCCAGTGACCTCCACACTCTTCCCTTTAGCTGAATCATAAGTGGTGGATGATGGAAATCCTACAGACATAGTATATTATGGGAAATGCAGTCCAGCTGCGAAGAGTGAGCCACAGAAAGTGACTTCTAGTTAGTACTCTCCAGTCTTCAAGCTTGTTTTCCTTTCTCTCAAGCCTCACGCATCTCAGCCATTTTTCACCTGACTAAATGAAGTCAATTTTTACCTATGAGTAAAATGATTAAATAACCTGACTGGTTTAAAAATAAGTCTGTGCATATTGACTGCTCTTCTAACCCGAGCTGTATCTTCCTCCCGTGGCCACTTTTAGGAGGCCTGTGCGAACAGAGCACAGCTGGGGATCTTGGTTTGGGAAACAAAGACAGCACTTTATGTCATTATTTCTGTCTTACACCAACCTTATAATCTTTGCGTTCATTGGCTCGATACAAGTGCTGTTACTAACAGCAGTCCTGCAGTGCATTTGTCCCTTAGGACCTTGCGAGTGGGATTCCTGTTAGAGCTACTAATTGAAGGTGAAGCAAAAGGAACGAAGGATCTATTCGAACAGTTCCTCCAGGTCCCAATACTTGTGCTTTTATACAGTAGATAGGTTGCACTAGGTCTACTCTAATAAGCAGAAACTTGGACTAAAAGTGGGCCTAGAATACCATTCCGTTATCCTGTCTCTGTCCACTGCCAAAGCAAGTATTACATCAGTTATTATAGGCGCATGCATGTGCACGCACTCTCCACACACATTTTGTAAATGCGCCTTTGTATAGGGAATGTATGAACATATGTATGCGTGTATAGAAAACCAACTCAGTTCGCATGTGGCTCACAGACAGCCTTTCCTGCCATCTAACTATGGCTGTAAATGAATCATAACTCCAGCAAAAATTTCTACTTTCAGACTCATGAAAAATGTTATATTATTTTTGGCTTGTGTCAAAGAAAAGCAGGGTGATAAAAAAGTGGTACAGTAAGGTCCAAGTTCATCTGCATTTTCACCTGTACATGTCTTTTGAGATCTCTCTAGGTTCTGTTTACTTGCATAGACTCAAGAAGCATACTTTATGTTTACATTTATTCTGTTTTATCACACTGCAGATGTAAAGAGCCCATTTAGGAGTGTGCATTTTATATACATATAGTAAGTATAATGATCTACGATTTGGTTCTATAATCTGCATAAATATTAATCAGTTAGACTACAAAAGCAGCAAGTTTGAGCAAATTATGTAGAAACTTTAATATTTTACTTTATGTTTGCACCATTCTTCACCCATACTCAAAAGAGTGAGCTTAATCCTTAAAGAAAATCTATGTGAAAGGGAAATTACCCATCGCTTTTCACTTTGCTGCCATAAGAATGAATTCCAACAATTAACAGAAACAGCTTTCTAATCTATCCTGTCACCCGTACTCCTAGACAAACAAAGATACCTCGATAGTGCTGCCATCCAGAGGAGAAGAGACATGTAAAGGGCAGACAGCCTTAACAAAATGAGAAGTCTTGCCAGCAAGATCTTTGTCCACGATGATGCTTCCTCCGAAACAAACTCAAAAGAAACTCTAGTACAATGTTTTTGTTACTGAATTATATGCCACTCCTTCATCCAGCAGTCTAGCCAGACTGCACATTCAGAGCTGGCTCTCGCTGCCATAATTTCACAAATCCAAAATACTAAAGACAAAAGCTTGGCAAGACAGAAACATTAGATCCAAACACTGAATCTGGGGAAATAAAAATGAGACATGTGTAGTTCATGACATGGGCTAATGCGCTCTTCTTGCTTGTCTCACAATACCTTGCTTTCATAAACGTGCTTCCTCCTATTCCTGCCAAAAAGTCCCAAGACAAGCACTTGCAGCTATGCTAGCCTTACTTTTTTTTTTTTTGCCACTACATGCAAGCAGTGAAATGACTGGCTTAAGTCTCAGCTGTTGTCACATCCTGCCCCAGCCCTGGACCTCCAAACTACATGTACTCCATCCCACCCTATGTCATATTACTTCCCCAACTCCCTTCCTTCCAAAGAAAGACTATTAATGTTTAAAATGGATCTAGTCATCCTGTGAGGACCTGGGAGGGGTGGCAATGCAGACTCAAACCAGGTGGATCCCTTCTTGAAGTCCCTCCTGAGGTTCCTGAACATACCTCCTTAGATCCAGCCTCATGCAGGAAGACAGGGCATGCATGTCTGAGGAGAGGCACCCGCGAGGAAAGCAAAGTCCGTTATCCTTGTTGCGATTGACACTGCCTTGCAGTTTCAACAGACAGTGCTCTAGATGCATTATGGTGTCTAAAAACTGCCCACAGGGGCAGCAAAAAACTGCCCACAGGGGCAGCAAAAGATTTTCCTAGTATAGCAAAACCTTCCAGTTGGGAAAGGCTACTCTGGTGTAACCTCACCGAGCCTCTTTCTTATAGGGGTTAGGGAACAGAGGACATTACTCAAGGGTGGAACAGCACGGGAGCTAAAATATTTTCTTTCGCTACAGCGTTGCTGCTTGAAACAGGGCATGCGCTAACTTACAATGGAGCATTTTTAGTCCTGCTGTCAGCTCAGGACTGATTGATAGAAGCTTCTCTTCTCTGAGACCCAGTTTCTTCCCTAACCTCCTTTTGAATGCTGATGAACTACAAATGCAATCCTCCCACTGTAAGGTATGATGCAGCTAAGCAGTTCATGTGAGGATGCAAAACTTCCTTAAAGTTTCAGACATCTATCTGGTCTATGAAGGTTGTTTCAGGAAAAAGACTATAATAATTAATAAGTAGTGATTATGAGACTTCATGAGTAGAGAAGGATAAATAAACCATGAATCACAGCTAATACCTCCTCCCATACCCACAGACCTCTACAAACAATACATCTTTGACATACTTTATCGTCAAATCACATACACATTTCCATGCTTTCTAACCCCCGGGCATTACTACAGCTGGGTCACTAATTTTTCAACTTTAAACCACAGTCTGAGCACCCACTTTTATGAGCAGAAAACAGCAGGCTAGTGGCTAGCACCATGGAGTAGGTGCACAGAATCAGATAGCACAATAACCTGATCAGCACTAACTGTCCTGCTAAGTCCTTTACGTCATAGGTAAGGAGGAAGATTTGTTATGGACTCTAGCAAAGAAGAGTGCTTTGACGAATCAACTTCAACAAAGGAGACACTGACTTTCAGTCTTAAGTAAGATATCCCTGCCTTTGTGCTAAGGTTTGGGCAACACAAGTATTTCTCTCCCCCCTACGGTTAGGGTAAAAATACTTCTACACCATTCCTATAATCTTCAGTGGAATTTCAGTCTCCTTATCCCACAGCTGAGTTTGGTCCACAGAGCGCAAAAATAGATTTGCCCTGCCAGTTTTCAGCAGTGTACCAGCCACCAACAAAAACAGTTCCTATTAATGATTAAATGGGAAACTTTACAGTTCCTCTCCCACACAGGTCTTTGCAGACCTTTTTGGCATGACATTGAAAAAAAAAAATTGCATAACTGCAGCTGCTTTTCCTTTAGACCAAGAACTATGTTTTCAGTTAGTTATGTTTTCAAATTTGGATTGGAAAAAAGTTCAAACAGAATTTCACTCCAGCAACTGAGTCAATATACAACATGCTCCTGCTTGTATGGGAGAAATAAGTATGCAAAAAGCTACGCAGTGAGCTTGCAGGGGTAATGAATGTTTGCTTGTAGAATCTGCCAGGGGGTGGATGGTGGGTAACCGAGCTCACCTGCAAACCACCTTGTAGGCCAGTCATATCACTTTAATCTTTGGATCATGCTCTGCCCGAGGCTGCGTCCTGAGCTGCAGCGCTGCCAGTACAGGAACACAGCACTCTCAAATATAGTATGAACACCTTTATAAGCTGTGCCCAATGTTTTGACAAAACTAAATCAGCTATAGTGTTAAAGAATAATTTGACAGGGCAGCCATGGCTCTATTGGACAGTTCAGCTGGGATCGCTGTGCTGGTCAGGACTCACACCTATTTGTATACAGACTGACACAGCTATGCTGGCAGACATCCCTCGTACAGAGCTGGCCTCAAAGGAGATTAGGACAACTGAGAGGAAAATTTAGTTCATGCTGGACAGTTTTCAAGTATAAAGTGATTTTTTTCAGAGCAAAATCCAAAGTGTTTTGTCTAGTCTACTGAAGGAGCCTCAAGAGCACCAAAGGCCACAGGGGCAAGCAGCAGGACACAGTTCACCTTCAATATAGCTAAACTCTCCCCCCTACCCTAAACGTGTGCCCTTGTCTCACTGTCTGTTGGGTGTTGCCCCTGGCCTATGCTGTTCCTTGGAGCTTGCCCAAGGACTTCCTAGGAGACTGCCAGATGGCATGGATCAAAATCATGCCAGGAAACATGCTAACAATTAAAACAGTATGGGGCACCTGCAGAAGAGTGCTCAAGGCTATGAGCAGGACCTGTTGAGTTTCCTAGTATAGACTTAGCCTTTCCACGCACCACTATAATAAATGAATAAACTCTACATAGCATGTAGTTTGTCTTGGAGATCTATAGGAAGTATAGCCCACACTTGGTTCTTAGACACCTCTGCATACCAAGTAGCTCAAATGCCCCTGAGCACTGCACTGGAATTCTAATTTCACATGATGAGTGACCTATTTTGAGTTATTTTTCTGTTGCCATATAGACACAGAGATAAAATACATGAAAACAGTAGTGAATGACATATTGTCTGAGATATCTTTATAATAATTCATTTACTTTGCAAATAATGTTTCAAACAGCCTACTGGTTCAGTTGCTACAAGAAAGGCAACATATCAGCTTTGCTTTCTCCACAAGAAATATTTTTCAAACGTATCTGATACAAGTGATTTTTTCCTTTCATGGAGTTAATGAAATATTATATAGTTATATACCCTTCACAAAATAACACTGGGATGAAGAATTTTCAGAGCTAGAAGATCTCTTCCGTAGATGGATACAGACCTAGCAAGCAATGAGAGTGGCAGGTGGGTGAGCGATCAGTTGACCACTCACATGCATGAAACAGTCTAACTTCAGAATTACATACGGGTCTTCATGCTCATTGCACGTAGTTCTCTGCCTTTTGTGTGATAGCACCACCAAAATACACCAGCTACACATATTGCAGCACAGAAATGTCAGTATCTGGTCACCTGTTGAGGTAATTTAACATGTCACTGAAAAATTGTCACTGCCTGGGTATCAAAGCTTATAGACTCTACTCCTCTAAGCCAAAAGATTAACCTGTGACTTAAGAGGGCAGGCTGCAGATGTAGAGCACATCTCAGAAAACATAGAAACACAAAATAACTGAGACTAGGACAGATTTCTCTTTGTCTGCTTCAAGCCCTCGGTCAAAGCAGAGCCAGCTTACGAGTTACATCAGACCAGTAAGTACCAGTAAAGTTTTAATTACCTAGCCTCCAAGGACAGGGATTTCACTACATTTCTGAGAAACTGCTCCAGTGTTTAAACATCCTCTTAAGTCCCAATTATCCAAGAGGCTTGTTCTCTACCAAGATACATAACTTATTAACCGACAAAGTTCAAAGATGACCCTTTTACACAAGATTTTTCTACACAACTTCCGTAGGCAATTTTTTACTATGATAGACAGAGTATAGAATTACTCTTTCCTTGTGTTTCCACAAATAATATTTGAGTTATATTAGAATGCTTTGATCCTATCAAATTGAAAGCAAGAAATAATTAGTACCAGGAAACAGGTTACACCAGTAGTATAGGTCTGTGAACATGATACATATGAAATGTATAAGAACAGAGGTAATATGGTAAGATAGGAGAAGCAGAGAATAAAGTCAGGACACTATATTGCCCACAGAGCCCAGCCAACCATAGCAATGTACTGTTATAGTCCACTTATGCTCTAAAACTAAGCAAAATGTTTTGGCCCAGTTGTGCCCCAGAAAAACACAGCAAAAATGAGATCGTGCACTTGTATGTTGATACCAGCTTTCTCAACAGAAAGCAAACAGACCCAAAACCCCCAAACATTATTTGCTTTGCTTATTCATTGCCAGGATCTGAAAGCCACAAATGGTCAGATTTCAGTTGTGCAGCCACCTCTGATTTTCCAGTGTCAGAGATAACAAAGAGAGGGGAGAACAATCAATATGTTTCAGCAAATAGCTGTACTGTGCTCCTTTGCCCATTATACCACAATAACTAGCAAAACACTTTAGACTTTTAATGTATAAACAAGCACAACAGGTAGATACAGTGTGAAGAATCCTGATTTATAATCCCCTTTGCTGTACTGTAGCTTTTTCAGCGATTCCTGGCTATTTTAAGTAAATATAGAACAGCATACAAGCCCATAGCATACATCCTACCTTCTCTCCATTTTCCCCGTTGACCTTTAGCATCACTGCTGCCTTACGAGAAGCGCTGAAGCAAGGAAAGAACTGCTTGAAGGTGAAGAAAGAGGAGCAGCCTGCAAGAGGTCTTCTAAAAAGTGTAATAGCTTCTCCCCAATCAACTAAGATAAGAAGCCTGAATTTTACACAGCTTTGCAGCTTGTATAGTCATTTACACATTTGTAAAACATTACCAGTTGATGAGGTAGCATTTTGCACCCACTTTGCACTCACTTGGAGCAAGCCTACATGACTATGGAACATAAAAGACCTTGGAGGGGGAGGAGGAAGCTCAGGTGTTTTAAATGCTTAATTACTTGTACAACTCAAACTCAGGTGTTCCTCTTAAAGTATCACATTAGCTAAAAAGTTTTGATATTTAAACCCAGAATAGAAATATCTGCAACACAGAAGATAATTGAAGTACCAACCATCAGAGAAATACTCATTGATGTATTAAGACATGTTAAAATTCTTACTCCTCTTAGCACATTGCTTAGGAGTCCTAATGACTGTATATTCATCCAGTCCTTCTGAGAAAGGACCCAGGACATTAAATTAAAAAAAACACTAACTCAGGAAAAAAACCCCAACCACCAAATACTTTTCTTCTGTGTTAGCAAACTGAATCAGTTCGGTCAAGGGATCAGAGAAAAACCAGATGAGGCTAATGGGACTGCAAGCCTGAGCATCAGGCCAAAGAGCAGCCAGAAGGGAAAACAACAGAAGTGAGTCACCAGATCTGCTCTCATCAGAGCACCCCGAAGTACAGTAGAAGGTAGGGAGCCAGAAAGCAGAGCAGAAGGAAGCACTGAAGTGATGAAACTATCACAATAGGCAATTACCTTGAAATAAGAGAGGTATTATCCCAATTTCCAACCTGACGCTCATTTATTTATTCATAACCCCAGTGCAGAAGTGCAGGTCTTTCAGTGCTAGAGTGCAGTGCCAGTTCTGTGCACTTGAATATCTCAGGTGATGCACAGAAAAACAACATACTGAGGGATCTGAAGGTCTCAAGTGGGCATGTACAGAGCTATACGTACACTTTGCTGCCAAACATGTGGGGATCTTATTTAATATAAAAGTATAAAAAATAGTATTTTTTAATATGAAAGCATTAAACGTGCTTACTGCACATAGTCTGAATTGCAATTTGTTCGACTTTTAAGATTTTAATTCGTCCAAGTTGCACTTCTGTGGTCAACCATTGCTACAGCAGTTTTACCCTCTAAAGCTGGTGTTTCACCTACAGTTAGTTTACACCAGCTCTTCAGCTGAGCAGTGACCGCGGCCTGCCCCTGCCCCTGTCCCCAGCTTCTTAGCCCCAACACTGCATCCATCGTGTCAGTGTGGCTGTTTGGGTGGCTTCGTGGGAAACTTTGTGGCAGAAGGCAGAGGACGGGGTGCTACTTTTGAAAGCCATGCTACCTCATGCCTATTTAACTAAGTATATTTGAAACTGTACCTTAAATCTCATGGAGCGATAATCCTCCAAAGATATTCCTTGCCTACCCTATGAACGTGGTTATTCATTGCTTTTCAGTTTGAGGGCTCATTTACACCAGCTCTTGGATGAAATACAAGGTTAAACAAAATATGAATGTCATCAATTTATACCCAGTTAGCATAGGTGCAAATAACTGCGCTAGGAACAAGATAATGGTCAAGCCGATTGGCTGAATTTCAGGTTTTGTTCTTTTAATTTTTACAGGGTCTGGACTGCAAACCCTCTCTAAGCAGTGGCTCTGTTTTCCTATGAAGCCAGCAGGATCAGGCCCTGCTTCTGACAAGGATTGTTACAAAGGACACGGGAAGGTGGGAGGAAGTTTTTTCCAGGGAAGAGTAAAAATTATCCATGGCACTCTACCAAACAGAAAGCCCACAGAGCTTCTCTGGACCAACAGTTACACAGGTGAAGCTCTTTTCAGCTGGTCTGAAGACATTTACTTTGAATTATTATTTTTATTGTTTTATCACTTGTCCACAAAAATTCACTTAGACTGAAACCTGGCACTCAAAGATATGATATAGGAGTGTGAAGGGTTTCATCAAAATCCTTTAAAATAAAAAAAAAAGAAAGAAAAAAAGAGAAATAGATTGTGTTTAATTTTAAGTTAAACATGCACAAAGAAAAACAAACAGGCTTCCCAGTTTGAACTGCTTTCCCTCCCTTGTGCTTGTGTAACTTAAACAAGCTTTTATTTAAAACATGATATTTTCCAGACCCTTAAGACCTTTGCTTGAATTAGGCATTTCTGGAATTTCTGATTTAAAATTGAAATGACTGAGTAGCAAATACAGCAGAATAAGAACACAAGCCCTGTGCTTTGGTAACTTTTTATTTATAGCATGTTTTATTACATGTATCAATATTAAAATCTCTCTGTAAAGTTTAACTAAGGATTGAAATAATACTACAAGTAAGATTACATCCCCACTGAAGTATTCTGTTGTTTTTGGGTTATGGCAGGCTATGGCACATCACAAGACCAATGCCCCATTTTATCATTAAACAGCCAGCGTGTTTCTTTAGGCCACAATTCACTAATGTATTTAAGTGTGTGGCTAACTTTAGTTATGCAACTAATTCCATTGGTTTCAACAGGACTATTCACTTGCTTTATGTTAGACAAGTGCTCAAACATTTTGCTGGACTTGAGCCAAGCTCAGCTTTACAGAGAGCTCCTTCTTTAATTGACTGTCTGATTCACCGTATCAGGAGAATACTGAGCATCCTGGAGAATTCCTAAGAGCATGAACAGATCTTACCAAAAATGTTAGAGAAAAGATAAAGACTAAGAGGCTGTCTTTTCAAGTGAGAAAAACTGTATCTAACACTGATCATTTTCATTAAAATATCTTGGATTAATAACATACCACTGGCCTCAAATTTGAATTTCCTGGCTTTGGTGGGAGTGTGACACAAATTTAGCTTTACTTAAACACAGAGTCCATCCCCCCCCCCCCCCCCTTTTTCTCTTAATTCGTTTAACATGTACTCCCTTTATTTTCATTATGGAGCAAATTTTGAGTGAGTATAAATCCTGGGAGTTTTACTACCTAATTAAAAACATGTTCCTGTTCCACACATTGATGGGAAACTCATGTCTCAAAGGGTTAATTAACAGTCTTTACACATTCTGTATTTAGCTCAGGGTACAAAGCCAAAAACATAAATAACGTCTTAGACGGAAACAGGAGGTGCAGATGGTTTTTAGATTTGGTTCTTAGTGCATTTTACACTAGCCAGAAATATGTACTGCATAAAACCGAAACAATGACTCAGTAACCCTACTTAATGCACAGTTATATTTAAAATGTTCTTCCCCTTTTGCAACTTCATATCTTTTAGGCTTATAAAATAATTGTAAGCTTGCTGCAGTCAGATGTCTGTAAGCAAGAAGCCTTGAGACAGGAGTGCAACAAAGATCTTGTAACTGAGAGAGACAAATGACAAGTATGAAACTGTATGTTACGTACTGTTGTGTACATAACAGATAATCATCTGACAAAAACAAAATTAAACACTGGGGTGACAACAGAAATTAGCACACTGATTTACCAACTCTCCATTTACAAAGCAAACACCCTATAAAATAGCACTAATTTGGCATTAACTTTAAATGAAGCAGAATTATTAACTGAGAATACCAGCTTAAAAGAAAAGTGAGAGAGGATTTTTCTGAGAAGCAAATGCTTAAAAAAATTCCATTACAAAGGCATAAAATGGAACATCAGCCCACACGAGTCCTGCTAGTCCCCCATCACTGGCTCTCACTTACATAAATATTCTATTGGATCCAAATGGCAAAGGGACCTGGTAAAAGCCAACATTAATTGAGACAGCTGAATGAGACCATTGACTGAGGGGCTGCTAATTGGGTAAAAGTGTTTGCAGGTTTGAACTCACATACAATGTGCTATGGGACAGTGGAAGTGAAGGAAGCATGAGATGAATACAGAAAAGAGCCAGACCGTCTCATTCCCTGTTGTTTCTAGCTATTCTGTTCCAACAACGAAGTGGCCTTGGACATGTCATGACATTTGTGTCTCACTCTAATGTCTCTTAATGGGACTTAAATTTTAACTAACCTCTAAAGGTGCCATGAAAGTGAGTTAATTTTTAACAGGCATTTTGTAAGAGATCCATTTAGTGTACGTTTACAGATTTGTGAAATGCCAATTACACATGTTATTGGAGTAAAAATTGCAATTTAGGATTGCAATGGCCTTGGACATAAAATACAAGTATTCCTACAAACCACCTACAGCTAAACTAATCACTTCAGAACTGCAGCTCCAGCTAAATTGCCTGTCTTCCCATGTCAGGGCATCTGCCTCAAAAGAGGGCTCCAGTTCGTGGTTTCAGAACAGACGTAAACAATTCTCTACAGCCTTGACTTAAAATTGAAGAGCTCGGTGTTTTTTCTGGGCTGACTATAAGCTGCTGTGGTCCTACTAAGGGTTCCTTGCTTAGTATGCAGATGGTTTTGGAAGCACCCATGTATCTATGTGCAGCCTTTAACTCCTTTAGTAAAAAGGCAACCTTGATACCTTGGTGTCCAGTATCTAAAAGCTGGGATCTGTAGGCCCCCAGCTCCTTACTTTAGATCCTCTCAGGAGCATGTTTGCAAACACCCTTCTGCTTCTAAATCACTTAGACATCATTGGATGTTTTGTCTAGCTAGAAAACATTGCAAATCATCTGGAATCTGACACTTAAGAGGAAGATATTATATGGCTATTACCTCAAATGAAAATGGGGAAATTTTGCTGTAAGACTTTATGAAGGAACATAATTTGCTAAGACTTCAGACCACTGAGTAACACCTTGCAAATCAGCTCACCTAAGGAAGCCCAGACTCGCTAAATGGGGTGCAACTTGCGTCAAGTACTCTATGTTCCAGTATTAAAGACACATCTGTCAATGAGAGGCATGTTTCTCTCTCTACGCAGAATACTAGTCTCTTCTTCCTGCTTTATCCAGAAAATGACAAAAGTGTGGCAGTGTTCCCTAGCTGGAGTCAGTAGTATTCATTGAGAAAGAGCATTTTCCTACTTCTTCCAAGAGTAGGAAAGCACTCTGGCAGCACAGAGGGGGTAACATCAGCGTCCTGGATGTCAGAGCTAAGGTCCAGGCCCCAGTTTCATTGTAAAAGATGAAGCAGGTAGCGTAATGAATAAGGTGTTTGGCGCCCACGCCTACGATATGGAGACTGGCACTGTCTCTGCTCTGCGCGCATGCTAGGGAACTAGCGGGTATCATCCTTCTTTTTCCTCCTCCCACTTCTGGGTGAGGGTCAGAGCTGTCCCAGGGGAAGCTCGACTCCCTGCCACCCCTGAGATGGCAAAGTTGCAGGAAATAATGCTGTAGTGCTGTAGCAACAATGCAGCAAATCATGCAAGAACTTGTAGGAGAAGGGGGATTTTATTTTAAAACAAAGCTGATTTCGGTCACACTCTCATACCCTCACCCCCACTCACAAGTGCTAAGACTTGTTGTACATGAGTGGTCTACCCAGCATGCAGGCACCCAGATGCTCATATCCTGGTGTCCTGTCCAGGCTTCTCTGCAGTGACACAGAGGACCTGTCAACTATCAACTCCTCCTCATGTCTCCTCTTCTTCCTCAGCTGGCAACCCTGTGCTGGTTTTGGATGTGCCTTTTTGCACCCTTCAGGGATGACAGTGATTAATCTCTCCATCCTGTTCCACCTCTGTGAGTCATCGGGATTTACTCACTGTACTTTGTCTCTCAATCTGGGTGACTTGAAAAACTACACACACATGTGTGCTAGGATCCCGATGACCTGCTAATCCAGCTGCCATCAGCACGTGCCATTCTTATAACCCTTCTCCAACTGTATACTCATTCTGGTGTTTCTGCAACCGGACTTACCCATTTGCTCTCCTAAGATACTAATTTTAACATTTCTACTACAATTCTCCATACCCCCACCAGCTTTGGTGGGTCATTTGTAAGTAGCATGTGGAACTTTTTCTGTTGCAGGCTCTGTGTTACCAAGTTGCCTCGGTCAGCAGGATGCAGCCTTTTTGGTTATGTAAGAGGGAAGGGGACAGAACCCTGCCTGGTATTCTGGAAAATGAAGTACACCCACAAAGGATACAGCCCCAGTGAATGATAACAACTGATGATGCTGAACATACGGGAAATGAGAAATAAATTTGATGCACTGGATAGAACAACACTCCATAGCCAGAACAAGTGAACATAGCCAGAAGAGATCAGAGATAATGAGTATGGGAAGGAAAACAGCAAGCACAGTAGAGAGCAGGAGTTCTTTCTATTTCAGGTTAGCCCCTGAAGAAGATGAAAGGAGGAAAGAGATATCAGGTGAAGAACAAAGTGTGGATGAAGGGAAGTCCCTTTCAAGCAGAAATATCTGTAAGTACTCCAGAGGGAAGCTGAACTTCTCACTAAGGAGAGTGCAAGTTTGAAACAGAAAAGGACTAGGAAAAAATGTTTGTGGCAAACAGAAATACAAGTTACTGCATATCTTGCATATGACATTATCTCATACAATTGTTCTTGGTCAGAATACCACAATAATAGGGACAGAACCACCAACCCAGCACTCAGCCCAAAGGGATTTCTGGAAAGAGGACTGCTGGAGGCATATATGTAGGCAGCCACTCACTATTCCACCTATAGTAACAAACCCCTTATTCATATTCTTGTCTGCCGGTAAATACCTTAGGGCTCCATGTGGGACCTAAGTGTACACCTGACATTTAAAACAAGTGCTTCTCTGAATAGTTACGGCCTTCAGCACAAGTCAAAGTCCTCTGCTGTAATGTATAAAGCAATATCCAGGTTTTCTCTGGGTCCAAAAGCTGCTGTAAGATGTATAGAAATAGAATGCATACAACAGTGGGTCAAATGTGATAGTTGGTGAGAAAAGGAAAAAAGGAAAAAAAGTGAAGTATGTCCAGAAAATATGAATGCAAGCTAATGCAGCACAAAGGTAAGGAACAGAGAGTACAAAAAGAGAGAGAATAAGCAGTTCCGTCTCTTAACCCTCTGATATTAACCCCATATTCCAACTATATTACAGCATCTCTCAAGTGTCTTGCTCAGTTTTCCCCTTATTGCTCTCCCCACTCCCCAACCACCACTTGAGTCAAATAACTGCTTTCCGTTCCCCTCACCTAGTTAGTTTTAGGAGACTTCAGGTTTTCCCAGCCTGTTTAGCACTCCTGAACCCATCCAACAAAAATATAGGCATATTTATCCAGGATAATATAGACATTTCAGTACTAAATGCTTAATTTCAGGGTTCATTGTTGCTACCCGCCAAACCTTATGCATTTCATACTCTAATAACTGAACCATGAAAATTACAGCTAATTTTGAAGCACTGCTGGGGACGGGAGGGAAGAGGAAAAGAACCCTGGAATTACAAAATTACTAGCACAGTCTGGTTAGAAAACTGATGATTTTCCACATCTTGCTTTCTACAAAGAATACATGCGAACACAGTGACTTCTTTTCTTTAGGTGTCCACTCTGGATTGCTGACCTTGTTCAACTTGCTGTTTCTTTTCTTTTAATTCCCTTTTTTACCAGTTTGCTTAACTGCTATTTCTAGGAACATTTGACAGCCTGAGCAACGGCAGACAGAAATCTCTAATTGTTGTGTCATAAGAGTAAAACCAATCTGTTTTCTGCAACTTATTAACAATTTTTTCCAGTCTAGGGCATGAATCCAAAAGATAGAGAGTTCTGGCTAGTCTGGCTCCATCCCCATCTGTACCGAAGACACTTTGTGCCTGATGGAAAGAGGAAGACAGTTACGCAAATTGAATTTTTAAAAAAATTGTCTAGATGGAAGAATAAATGCAAAATTCCAAGGTAAAAGAGGATGTCCATTTTTACATGCAGATTGATCAAGTCACTTGAATTCTTTAACTATTCCCTCCTTTTTTATAAAGAAAATTATTAGTCACCTCTTCCAAGAAGTGACTTTTTTGTACCTAGAAATCATAGATCAAATCCTGCTTGTATCCATCTCCCAGTATTTCCATTTCAAGGCAGAATAATAAGAGAATGCATTCCTAGAATGATGGGAAATGATCTCATAGTACAGGACACTGTGCCACAACTTCTCTTTAGCTCAAGAATGTTTAACAAGCCCTGCAAATTAAGTTTTGTTGTACCAGGAGTGCTTTAATTCTGTCTTTTACTTGCTGTGCACGAAATTAGTTTCACCCTCTAAAAGTTCAAATAATCTGATTTCCTGAAGAAAAACAACCTGGGAGCAAGTTGTAGCTCTTCTGAATCAGCAGCTCCAGTTCATGTATTGGAATAGCATCCACAGCCTCTCTCCCTGTTGAGCAAATGAGTTAGGGCCAGATAATCTGAGGCTGGTCCAAAGACCAATGAAATAAAAGGAAAACCTCCTTTCTATTTCAATTAGCCTTGAATCCAGCCCTCAGGCATTGAGTCCAGCCCAAGTCCAACCCCAGCTTATGCTCTCTGCTCTGTCTAACCACATACTGTCTCAGCTCCAGGTAGCGCAAACCTGAAGTGATGAAGGAGGTACTGAGCTATTCCCCCATGCAAACATTGCAAAACACAGTGTTTGCACATGGCTTTCTGCTGGCCTCTGTCCTCTGGTGAATTTCACCCCTATATTTACATCAGGATCAAAACCTGAACTCAATACTGCCGTAAGGAAATAATTTTTTGTTTTCTCAAATATCTGGATCTTTTAAGATTTTTGAACTGGGTTGAAAAGTGAATAAGTATCATCTGTAGAGTGATGGAAATATCACTTAAGTAAGCTTTTGGTCCAGAGTCTTGGAACTGGGTCCAAAGGAAAACAAGATTTTGTATCTTAATCTTAAAAAAAAAAAAAAGAGGAAAACTTAAGTTCAAAATGGATTGTGTTTTATTTCTTGGCTCGCCAATGGAAAAACAAACAAAAAACAGCTAGTCCATTCAAGCGCACGTTATGTACCCATTCTGAGTAGTGTGTGTGTGCCAAGAACATTTTCTACTATACAATTCTCTTACTATGTGTAACTGTATATTTCATTTTGCCTAGAAATAACCTCATAGCATCACACAGTAGAAAAACAATGGCCAAAAAAATTAACTACCCACAAATCAACTGCATGGGCTTGCAAGCCAGCACTTCAGATGATTGGGAAATGCAAATCTATTTTTAATGTTATATTTGTCCCCCAACCATTGCTTCATCAGCATGATAAACATTATAATTTGTGGCTCCAAAAAAATAAAAAAGAAACCTACCAGGGCAAAACCATATTTTTGCAACTCTATAAGCATCCAGAGTGGAACACGTGTATCCATAAATTTAAACAAAACAGTAATAAACAAACAAATGAGTTGCCTTCAGTGTTTTCATTCATGCTATGCTGCGATACTATCTTTTGGCATTTCGTGCAACTAGAGGACACAGGAATCAAAGTTCTTTAGTTAGTTTGTAAACTCCCACTCATTGCTGTAAGCAATTTTGTTGTCTGCCCAATGTATTTTTTTTTCTATAACAAAATATACTGCGTGAGTTGCTGAAGTGGCAATCTGTACTGCATTTCCCTACTAGTATGTGTAGTGTTTACCCCAGGCTTTCCTGGTCAAGAAAAGCAGGCAATATTGAGAGACAAATCTGAAACACTCTGTTGATCCAAGGTTATATGCTTCATCAGCTTAAACAACCACCAGAAATAAACCTGGTGCCCGAAACAGCCAGAACAAGGAAATGGAGCTGATGAACGGATAGAGTACCTAATAGAAATGACTACACAGAAACACGGTCTAAGTGTTACCAGGGTGATGAAATCACAGCAAATAAGTACAAAGACTCTGAAACATTTATCTGCTTGCTGTCACCACGATCAGCCTGTTGTCTGTTTTTGTACTATATTTGGACTTTTCACACAGACATTAGCTTCCATTATCTATGAGACCTAGTTTTTTACTGGATCAAGCCTCTGCTGACCATGAGCAGGTTTTATTTCTCTAGTTTAGCTTTCTAGTAGAGAAGAATTTGGCAACAGTAAGTTTTGACATTTTCTTACTTTGAACAGTCCAACAGAGATGGTCAAACAACCTTTAGGGAACCCCCTCAGCCAGAGAGTTCAACAAAGACACCAACACTGCATCTCTGCCACTTCATTTCTTTTATTTAGAGACCAAAGAAAAGAGTGAACAAAATGAATATTCCTCCTCCTTGCTTCAACTCTCC
Organism: Aptenodytes patagonicus; assembly: GCF_965638725.1. Lineage (NCBI taxonomy): Eukaryota > Metazoa > Chordata > Aves > Sphenisciformes > Spheniscidae > Aptenodytes > Aptenodytes patagonicus. Next base: position 103,076,325 of record NC_134951.1, read on the forward strand.
TAAAATAAACCGTATCATCCTAAAGTCACAACAGAGGAGCGTTTCTTCAAAGTCTGAAGGGGTCTTTTTCAAGCTAAAAAAAGTTTATGAAACAATGTGGAGCAGTCTCATGCAGTTATTCCCAATACAACACCGTAATATATATTTGTTGCTTGCATGACAGTACACAGTCAGAGATATGACCACTGGAAGAAATGCAGACACACACATTTCTCCATCTTTCTGGTATACTCCTGTTAGCATCTCCCTCAAAGCAGTGGAAAACACCCTAGATCTATTATTCCTCATTCCCAAACTAGGATGTTAAATATATGAAGAAGAAAAGGAACAGAGAAAGTCACAAAAAATCAACAAAGTTCATCAAATGCCCATTGGAGAAAAAGGAAAGTTACTTTCTAGTCTCTCTCATCCTCTCCTTGTTCCTCCCAGACCCTGGTAACTCCTGCACTTTGGTCTGAAGTAAACATGGCTAACAGCTTCGGAAGTTCGGCTTTCCTTTGGGAAAGCTGGGGAGCCCCCTGCACACCTAGTGTGCGGCATATCTGAAACCGTACTACGCCTCACCTTGGCTGGGTAAAACCGTGCCAAGGTAACTGCTTGTTATCACCACTTCTCACCAAAAAAAAGAATGGCTGTGCAGTAGGCTTGCAGGGCTGCAGCACGTAGGTCTGTGTGAACAATGACCGGATCCTGCAAGTTTCTTGTGCGAAAACAACTTCCTGAGGAGAAAAAAACGTGCAAAATGATAACTAAAATCCAGAGCCCCTGCCACCTTCGGCACTTTGAGTAGAGCCTAAATACTTCTGTAACAATATTCCCTTTATTTAACCTCAGCAGACACCCCCTTACTTGACAACTCAGAATAAGATCCTGTAGAAGAGAAGAATGCTGTTGGTTTATGAGGAAAAGCAGGTAATTTGGATAACTGAGTGGCAATTTGAAGACCTCTGTCCTTTCTGAGGGGGGCCGAGCTCTGGCTGGAGGCCCAGCAGGATATTGTGCGTGGCTGTGGCTGCGCCTGGTTGTTTTAGGGCAATCGGTGCATGGGGACGCGTGTGGGTTTCTGCTGCGAGCTCTGTTAAAGTTGTTATCCCCTTCCCATGGACAGCGCTCTCTTTTTTTTCTTGGCCTTATTTCCTCCTTCTTGCTCCCCTGGCAGCAGCATATGACAATGGTAAAGAATCAAGAAAGAAACATTATCTTTCAACGTGGAGCAAGAAACATTGCTGGTATGAGGAAAACGGCACTTCCCGTAGAGGTGGTCTGTTTCTCACCCTCCACTTCACTGAGAGGAGCTTTCCCCTTGATCTCTCCCTGCTCCCATTCCCTCCTGACCAGCTGCCCAACATTGGTTTAAAAGTTATAGAAACAGTGCTGGTATCTTCACAGGAGAAGGTCAGCTGTATTTCCAAATGTAGCTCATTTTTACTCAGCTTCTGATGAGAAAAAATAGTTATTTCTGAAAGCTGCTAGCACCAAACTTTCCCTGAAAAGAACTAATGTTCTTCTATGTCAAATTTACATTCTCCACTAAGTACAAAACCACATCTAAAATACTGTATTTCTTTTAAAGGTGAGGTGAAACTGGGCTGCGCTGAATTATTTCATGACATTGAGAAGTACGAATAATACAAAAAAAAGACCTGACCACGAATTTATAGCACTTTTCTCTGGTACATGTGTGACACATAAAAAGTGTTCAAGTTGCCAAGTCAAACACTCAGTCAGAAATGACAATATACTTGACCTTAATTTGGTCCCCCTGTGAATATATAATACGATGATTACACATTCAGGGTTGGTTTGGGTTTGTTTTTTTTTTTTGAGTGGGTCCTTGTCTCATTTTGTGAAGAGAAATGAAAAGTGCTCACAAAAAACCAATGTTCAGCTGGCTGCTTTGACTTATTCTTCAGTGTGTGATCATGGCCTTTACGTGCTACACTTTATTCAAAAGCTGTTCTCAAGATAGCTTTATTAATTTCCTCGAGACTTTTTGTGTCCTATTCAATACAATAGTATCTGAGTGTTTCATATGTATTAATTATCCCCACAGTATAGTTTTCATTTTGCAGCTGAAATAATGGTAGCAATTTCATTTTTTTAGTTGTGACACCTGGGACTTAAGTTTTCACGATACTTACATGCTTAAAGTACAGGTCCTATTGCCCCCTGCTGCACCTCTAAACACGGGATCCAGAAATACAAACCACAAAATTCTCAGTCATGTTTTATAAAGTCTGGTTTTAGTGACTTGCTTAGTGTCATCTCACAGGAATTCTGGGAGAGATGGGCAGAGACCATCCTTTCTCTTCCAGTAGTTCTCTGCCTCACTCGATGCAGATGATGATATAATCTTTGAATCCACATCCAAAGGCACTAGCCTTCTTGTCTTCACAGCTCTGGTGCATCCTAAGAGCAGACATACCTTGTGTGCTGAAAAATGCAGGGTCTTGTGGCTTAAAAACAAACTATATGATTAAAATGCAAATGTGTGACCCAAACTGAAATTGTACATGCCGTCTCAAACTTCACTTTCATAATTACTTGCCTCAAAAACCTTAATAATGTTCTTTTAATGTGGACTTGCACATGTAGTGCATATGCATAATATTTTTAGTGGGAAGTCTTGCTGAATCTCTCAGCCTCACTATACACTAACTTTTTTAACTAAGCATACGAGAAGGTTGAAACTGGAGTAAAATGCAGTACAGAATAAAAGGGAAAGAGACAAAACTATATTCACTAAGGATCAAATTCACCTCTGTAAGAAGCCATTATAAGTCCAAACTCAATATTAATACCAATGTCTCCTACTTTCAGAGTCCAAATAACATTTAATTTGTAAAAATATCTTGTCCAAATAACATTTAATTGGTAAAAATATCTTGTGATGAGGGGGTAAAATTTTACATTATTTTTATTAACTAGCTACTATTTTTTAACTTTCTCTATTAATACAAAATAAAGCTTAAAATATCACATGTATTTAACACAATGTGAAAACCTGTTTCACTCCACAAAATGTATCTCTGCTAGGCCAAATGCTGTTTTTTTGGCATGAGGAAGCAGCAACAGCCATTCACAGTTCATTGCCTAACCTGAAATCTGTCCATCACAAGGAAATGTACCCTATTAAGTGAACACTGCACTTGTACACTCCCTTCAAATTAAAGACTTCTCAGTACTACAAATATGAATAATGCTTAGGTTTCTTGTAGGGTACTACTGTAGTTATTTGAAGATGGATAAAGGCAAATTCTGGTAGACTCTACGGAGGTACTATTACAGTGGTATAAACCTGACTATCTTAGACTCCAAATACAGTCAAGAAAACTTATTAGAAAATTCTTCCTGGGATGAAAAGAAAGGTGCCAAGTGGTTCAAAGTTGCAGATAAGGTTTTGAGGGATTTTTCCAAGGTCTGTAATATTTAGGCAGCACTCAATCCCTTGGGAAAGTACAGGAAGATTTCTGTCTTGGTGAGAATAAATATCTCTCAGAGCTCTTTCATATGGAATACACAATGTGGTGTCCCTGGAGGAGTCTGAGGCTGGACGCAGCTGCAGCCTGTTCCTGCAGAAGGATCCAGGAAGCCCCGTGTAGTCTCTGTTCCTCAGTGAAGGCATGAGCAAAGTTGCAGGAAGTTTCTTACTGTACACAGTAACAGGCATGAACTCATACCAGAGTCTCCGATCCAAAATCTTCTGAACTGCTTCATATCTGAGCCCAGATCCAGAACTGAATGTTAAAATTTCTCCCCTCTCTGTAATTGGCTTAACAATTCTCTCTCTCCTCTTAATGGAAATACCTCTGCAAATCAATTGTTTTTAAGCTTGAAGGCCAGACCTGGAATCTGTGGCTTTAGAGGTCTCTGCGAAAGCTTGCCTACCTCTGCATACCTGAAATTTCTTATGAGGATTTGTTAGCTAGTTCTCTTTTACTGACAACAGAAACTAATAGTATACTAATACTAATCCTCACTACCCAGGACTTCAAGAAAAGTCTAGTTTTCCCAATGAACTAAAAAAATTAAAAAGGCCCTAGATTTAGGTAAGAATGGCTAAGTATGTCTTTATTTAGCCTGACAAAATGGAAACGAAATTTTCAAACCTGACAAATTCTCTTTCAGCTGAAGCAATAGGGCCTAGCTTGCTGCCCCTATAGTGGTCACTGCTGGCATGCACGAAGCATGGTGGTGGCTGACCCACTTGTTGCAGTGGTCCAGCACTTTTGTAACTATTCTTTGGAAAAAAAAACAAAGTGTTTTCCAGGCAGGAGGAAAAAGGATGAATAGCTAGTCCTTACAATAAGTAATCCCAAAGCAGCATTGTGAAAGAGTTGAAATTCCTGAATTTCAGGAGCTGAAATTTATTTTCTTCCCATGACTTGACTAGCCCATACCTTGGTCATGTGATATTATAAACAGCATTTTCCTATCTGAAACACCAAGGCATTAGGAGCATGCTTTCTACTACTCTGAAATTTAAGACTCCCCATTGACGTTGTGATATTGCAGCTGTCAAACTGTTGGGCTCCTTCTTCACCAGCGTACAGTGCTAACTATCAAAGACTAAACAGAATCTGCTTCTGGATCAAGAGCTTTAATATCAACAGGAACCTCTAAGCAGCTGGGAAAAGATGACAAGCTGGTTTGTTAGGGTGCATGCTGAGTGCCGCACCGGACTCCAGCTACAAAAATACCGCTCAATCTGAAGGGAGCTGCAGACAAAACGGGACAGACTAGGTAGGTTAGATATGACCCCACCAGACAGCCTCCCAGATCTTTACTCATTTTTAGAACCAGACTGGGACCAAATGTTCTTAAGCTCTTGGAATTTCTGAAGAAGTGTTTTTTCAGTTCCACTGTCCAGCTAGGATGGGAAACAGAAGTGCTGAAAGCTACAGGAAAAATGCCGCTCCAGCCCAGTTTTACAGTCTCAGAAAATCTGGAGAGCTTTTATAAACTTTGGATCGGTGACTGCAGCTCTTTCTGAACCAAACCTCTGAACTTTTGAAGTCTGGCCAGGATTCAGATAATTTGTTGACTTTCTCCGTGAGACAGTTAAAACACTGAATGTACATGTCTGTGTGGTTACGACCTGACAGTATGTAAACACGCAGAGACCACTCCCTTCTCACCTGGAGAAGACAGTGATATTGTCATTGGGGTCATTTTCCTATTCCTCAGGGAACAGCCAACACCACATTATATTTGAGCTCAGCAGTTAAGGCTACATATATCCATTTCCCCTACCATTCCCTGCCAAATGGGAGTGAGCACAATCCACCGTACAGGGGCCTTTGAGTCACCGAGCCCTGTGATATCTACTGAAATAGCAAAGGTTGGTAAAGACTCCTTCCTGCCGGTCTGCTTGCATCAACAGGTCCTCAAAGCCTGGAACAGGAACAGTTTGTCCTGGACACCCTTTGTCCTCTCCCTCTGAACACAGGGGCATGAACACGTGACTTGAGAGGCCAAACTCAGCCTTGTCCTCTCAGTGAGGCATGACCAACAACACACGACCACTGAATCACCACCACATGATCCCCAAGTTCAGACTTGAGAAACACACTGCGACTTTGAAAAATGAAACAAACAAGCAGCCTAAAACTAAGATCCAAATTTGTACCAAATATTTGCGCATCAGTGTTTATAAAATGCTCCACCAAGGGCTTTGCCTTTTTTATTTACACACAAACAGATCGATGAAACAGAAACAGTGAAAACAGAGAACTCAAGTAGAAATAGTTATCTGCCAAAGCGACCAAAGTGGGTAAAAGTCAGTGCATATCTTTTCTTCTATTAAATCATCAAGGAATAGCATGAATAATACTCAACAGTTATACACTTATACTTTCTACAACGTTCTATTATTTTAATAAAGAGGTCATTGTGCATAGAGTGTAATTACTAGCTCAGGACAAAATTAGCTATGCTGACTTAATTGATGCTATTTACTTTTGCAGTCCATTGGCAGCCAGCCATTTTTGTGAATACCAGTTCTCCAATTAATCGTGATGTTCCTTCAGCTTGCCAGAGTTTTCTGCAATGGCAGCTGCTATCTGGTAACAACTATCTTGCATATCAGGAAAAGAGCAATCTCTCTCTTTAAATTTAATAATAGATTGTTTTATCACTCAAAGCAATGTCCTGAGGCATGATCTTCTGAAATCTCTTTTACTCTCATTGACTTGATCAGATTTTAGTTTTGAAAGTCAGTCCTCTTGTTCTCTCTAGTGATGCAATACATCACACAAGAGCTATTAAAAAAACGCCCACAACCCTTGATAATCACTCAGGTACTATCTATTAAAAAATGGCACGTGTTTCTAATTAATCCATTTTACAATCGTTCAGCAGTTTCCTGGGAAAAAAATCAGCAGACCGAAGTGTAGAAGGTGAGTGGGAAAAAGTGCAAGAAAAGTGTTGCTTTTCCGAATCCAAAAATTTCTGAGGCCCGTGCTTGTTCCTCTCAGAACACTGCTGCAGGAATGAATGCTGCTATAGTTTTCTACAGGAAATCCTCAAACCCACTCATTCCGATGGCATGTTATGATGATCCAAGAAGGCAGTATTTGCAGAACTGAAAACCAGGAAAGAGTACATAGTATTTTGCCTTTGAAGAAATCAGCTGGACGTGGGCCCTCTTTTGACTCACCTTCAGCTTTCTATGTCTGATGTCTCTTCTTGTTAGCCTGACTAAAATAATATTTTATTATTGTTGTTGTTATTATTTCGCTGCTTAACGGCTAACAGATGTGAGCTGGTACACCCCGCTTCCTGTCACTGTACACACAAAAGTAAATGTCTCTGCAGCTCACATACACAGAGCCAGAAGCACCACCTTCTGCTTATATGTATATGCACATATAAGTGCATATGTATGCAAACATATACATATCTATTTATTCGTAAAGAAATGTAAGCTGAGCAATGAATTGATCTCGCAAAGAAATTTAAGAGTAAAAATGTATTTTGCAAATGCATGTGCTGATTCAGAAGTATTACTTAAGTGATATGTTTTGACCATATGTGTCCTGATCCTATTGGGAGTTATCCAACTCAGAGTTTGGGCCTGATGGAATGAGGGTGGAATAAAGATGAAGTCAATGACATTCTCTTTCCATTAGCTGGAAAAACTGGCTAAGAGGAAAAAAGAGACGATGCAAGCTGCGTATCCTCTGTGAAATTTGCTGCATAGAAACACATCGTGTGTCAGGCCCCAGGAAAATGACTTGCTGTAACACAGTTACATCTGGGATTCTCTTTGCAAAAGATGCCCAGTCTTGTCCACTGGATTTTGCTAACCCTTCGTGTTTTAGATACACTCAATTCAATTACTACTGGAAGAGAACATGAAACTGGTGCTTAATTAAAAAACCAATTATTAATGAACACCTATGTAGCCCTCCACTAGCTTTTATATTCTTCTCAAGCTTTTGTGTTAGATTGCACACACACACACACGCTTCTATGTTGGCTGTACATATATATACACACATATGCCTGTACACACATATGTATTCTTACATCTATTATAATTGACAAAAGTTCATAATCTGTTTGAAGTTACACACAGCCTGTTTAATGCTGTCTCTATTCTAATACACCAATAAAAACAAACTGATGTGAGAGAAAACCTATAGAAAAATCTGTTTTCTGAATATAACCAAACTGCTCCTCAGAGTGCTTACATCACCTTTCTACTGAAAAGCCAGCTGAGACGGGAAGTATGATAAAATCTGTGCTGTACACGCTATTCCCCTGTGCAGTCTGGACTCTGAATTAGGCCTTGCAATGAAAATAGTGAAATACTGAGGTACAGTTTATAAGGCATAGAGTGTAACAGTAGGTGCAAAGAGGGGCACCTGTGCTATTAAACACCACTAACCTTTGGGGAGGGATTTGCAAAGCCACTGTACTGTTTCTGCTTACCTGCAAGTGCTCACATTGATCACAAACCTTATTCCCGTGTTTGCTAAATTATAATTTTCCTTGTTTCTCCCCAGGTAATGCGGACTTGCTAAACATCTTTGGCAATGGGGTGTCCCAACAAAACTGCTATGGGTTATCGCGTTTCCCACTTATTAGGGCAAGGGTTGGATCCAGAGAAAGTCAGTGATTTCTGATGAAATGAAGTTACCTTGGAAGTGATCACTTGTGGAACCTACTACGTTTCACTTAAAAACAGAAACTGTTAAACACCTTTTTTTGCAACCAATTCTGAACATTTGCAACTAGATACATCCATTACATTGCAGAAGCCTAGTTCAGCATCAGTATCAAGTGTCTTGCTTTATGACCTTGAGTCAGATGGGAATTTAGAGATCTGCCAGATGTTTGGTATCTCAGCCGGAGATGCAGGGAGTTCTCCTCTCCGCTAAGGAGTGAAATAGGGAACGGTGGAATTTCAAGCATTTGGCAATGTGTTTTGTTCTGTATAAGACAATACTAATTGAGATAAACAGATGCGCTCCAATAACATCTCTTGCCAGGTCAACTTCCAAAAGACTAGTGTGAGAGAATATCCCAGTCAGCAAAACGTTTCAAGTTAATGCCTACCTCTGAGCATATGTTAAGTTTCCACTCATTTCAACAGGATTTAAGAAAAGGCTTTTCTAGTTGAGGGTTGACATAAAAAAGTGGTTAAGTACCTTTCTGAGTCAGGGCCAAAACTGGAATAAACAAATAACAATTAAAAAAATCCCATGCAATGTATAACATACTCCCATTCCACTCATGACTTGTTTATACGTATAGAAATATTGTCCAAATACTCAGGCTGCATACTGGCTGCCTACTCTAACACAGGTCAAAATGTCCTGTTTAAAAAAAAAAAATAATTTTTTGGATACCCTACAAGTTTCCAAGGCTTATGTTACTGTGGAGGAGGTACAACGCATGGGAATTTTTGGTTTTATTTTCTTTTAATGAGTCCTTTAAGCAATTGTTTCACAATACAGTCTGAAAGGCTAGAACAATTAAATGACTACAGATGTGTCAAATGATGCAGGAAAACCATGAGACACTTCCAAATGAGTAGGCGGAGGGTGTGAGGAGACCATATCCTGTAATATGTGAATCTCAGATTCTTTGGCATGCGGCTTATTTTTATGGAAATGTCCCGGTAAGCCTGGAACCATCTAATGGTTTTCAAAGTGTTTCAAATCAACAGCTTAAAAGTGCTGTTGAGAACAATCTTTTTATGCTGTGGTGATTTTGAATTGGCCGGGGAACACTATACTAAAAAACATCCAAGAGCTAAAAGGACCAAATTATTATTGCATTCGCAAGCTGTAGGTGAGAAACAATTTCATAAAGACAATAGAGTTCATTAGTGCAAGAGGCATAGAGGAAACAGTGCTGGTTGCTTTCATCTACTTTTGCTGACTCTCAGCTTGGATCTCAGCCACGGACACAGATTGCAACAATAATAGGGTTGCTCTAAGTTATGCCATCTTCAAATGGGCCGCCATGGAGGCTTCTCCTGCAAGTCATTACACGGGAGCCACATTTGTCACTTTGTCTTCTGAGTCTCCTAGTGGGCGATTATGTGAGGACCAGTTCCAGCCCTCTCCTCTCCCATTTATACCTGAAGGAAAGCAGGTCTTGTTGCTGTGATTGTGTAGCCCAATCAAACTCCTAATGTGGACTAGGCCACCCTTGATAACACCGGTGGGAGGAGAAAAAGCAGGGCTCTCTTAGCAGCGAAAATCAGACGGTAGGTTCCTTCGCACAATAAGGCCCACACAAAACTGTGCCGACACTACCTGACCGCTAAGCCAAACACTGTTGGATGTGGTAATGACTCCATGTGTGAGCAGAAGAGGGAAACGGGTGGGCGGGCAGGGAGATGACAAAGCTCCCTGCAGGAAGCATCAGATTTCAAATCATGGAACCTTTTGAGGGACACGTCTCTCTGCCTGATGCTATTCTTTTGCCTTGTGCATAAAAAAGATGGATCAAGGCCGCAAAGTCCCAAACATGGCTTACTCTTCTCTACAGCTGTATGGGTTTTTCAAAAAAGAAGTAATTTAGTAGTCTTTGTCTAAAAAAAACCCCGAACAACAACAACAACAACAACAAAACCCCAAAACCCACAAACTTCAATCACTGAAAATAAACTAAGGTTAGTTTGAAATTAGCTCTCACATACTACTGAAGGTTTAGAGAAAACTGTCAGGGAAAATCAAACATGTGAAAAGTTGATCTTAGGTGAGCATGTTTCTCAGCAGCCCATAGTCAGAGGGTCCCTGGATCAATAATGCTGCAGATCATTACGATGTACCACTGTGACAGGAGAAGTTACATGCCTGAGCTTCTGAGCATTTGTGCATTAGCATTGGACCTTAAAAGAGAACAAATGTCTTGCCAAAAATACTTGGAGACCACTAGGTGCCTGAAGAATAAGCCTCCACTATTTCAAATATTTTCTTTTCAACAAGTCCCCTTCCTCCCATTTTTTGAGAATGTAATTAGATATTCTAGAACTCTGTGTGGACATTAAAAGCTTTTATATAAAACTCTCTAACAAAATAGGCGTATGTATATAAGCAGATGTAACCTGGAAGTTGTGACATACAGCAAATTTGTATGATTAATTTGGTTTATGTTCTGTGAAAGAAACAGTCTGTTTAGAAAAGCGTTATATAAAATTATGTTGTACACAATTGTCAGCAGATACTAATTACTGTAATATCTTCTGAGTATATAACGGGAAAAAGTCATCAGGTCATAGGAGAAAACCCATTTTATTTAGCCTTGTAGTCATCAAAGTAACGTCACTATTCATAAAGATCAAGTAATAAGGGGAATTTCTGCCACTGTTTGTTTGGGATTGTAAGAGGTCTCTGGAAAATTTCTTCTGCTATCCAGCTGAATACAAAGGAAGGGGTCCCTTCCCTCCCCCTGTTCAGCAGCAATGTCCTATTGGAGAACCTGAACCTGATAAGGAAGTCGCAGAAAATTCTGTAATAATGTCACCGAAAGAGTCATTCTCATCACCAAGTAAAGAAAAGTGAAAGATCACATCCAAAATGCAGGACAAAGTATGGCACTACAACAGATAGAAGAACTACGTAGCCCATATCAAGAACAGCCATTGGTAGTAGAACTAATGGTAGTTACCATACCATTACTTTGTAAATATCTCAAACACGTGCAGCAGAAATCAAATTGTTCAAGTGTTACATTATAATTTCCGTGACACTGACACCAGCTAATGAAGACTAGATTCCCAATAGAATGACCCATTAGACAGTCCATTTTCTGACTTACTCACAAACTTGTAATGCAAATGAGACCTAAACTCTGACTTCAGCTTTTCTTCCTCCTTTTGAGAACTGGGGCTTTATCTGGGTTTATTTTCCAGTTCAAAGAAACCAATGCAGCAGATAATCATGAAAAAGAAATTACGTTTCCAGTGTTTTATAACACAAATGGTAAGATGGTGTTTGCTTTCAGCATCACATTCCTGTTATTATAAAACATAAAACTAACTCTATAAATGTTTTTCTTTATTATCTACCTGTCTCTGGTGGAGCATGATGAATTAGTTGAGAGTATTTTTCTTTAATACATTAGTGGATAATTCCTTTTTGATTTGCTCAACTCTAAATGTAACTGAGGACATTATAATGTAAACAGATGTACATGTATTATAAGAAATATCATACATAAACACAAGCAGAATCAATTTTAGACTTGTGATGTTTTAAGCAGAATTTTTTTTTCATTACAGAAAACCTCATAATTTATATTTTAGTTACGCTGCCATCTTAAACACAGCCATACACCTTCCATCCAGCCTCACTCAAGTCAGCGGAAATGTTTTCCTCAGCTATGAAGAACTTTGGATCAAAGACCAACTGATTCGCCCACACGCTGCACCAAAAGAAAGGCTGAGGTCTGTAAAGCTGGAAATGAGTAAAACCTGTAGCAGAAAGGTTTCCAGGTACAACCCTCTGCTATTAGCTGCTCTCAGATGACATCTCCCTGGCCTAGCAGTACACACAACAACCTACATATCACTGTTTTGCATTTACAAGTTGTAATGATTTTCATTCAAAAGAATCCAAAGGCACTTCACAAATTTAGAGCTAGTCTTGGAGTAATTTTATACATACGATCGTCCCATGGACTACTCCTGTCTTTATAGAACTGAAATGAAAAATATGAGCTGTGCATATGTTTCTGACTCACAGCAGAAGCGTCGTCTTCTCTGAAAAACACCAGGGAGTGCAGAAACATGCTTAGATGCAGCATCACATCTACTTTACACGTACTATATTTTCAATAGAATATCTCAAATCTTTTTACACCTTCCCTATGGAAAAAAGAGGCAGGGAAGGAAAAAAGCTTCCCAAGATCACCAAGCAGGCCAGCAGCTTGCTTGACCTGATGGGAAAAGAAAAGATGAGCTTGGAAAACAGGATCTCATTTCTGGCTGAGCTTTCAGGCCAGGCTGAGCCTGGTCCAGCCTGTGTGGAGAGGATGCCTTGGGTCTGCCTGTAACGGGGATCTTCCCCTCACAGGAGAGGCCTCTGGGAGGCAACTCTGTGCTGCATAGGTTGGCGCAAGGTGCCTGCAACCCTGTATATGAATTTGACCCAAATCTTTTGTGGAGGTTTATTCCCCTTGAGTTAAAGGAAAGGTACTCTAACACTTAACCTTGTATTACCCATGGCTGCTACATTGTCACTTCTGTGGGTGACGAGATAGACCAATTCTCGGTATCTATTCCCTTCTGTTCATTCCCTGCCATGCTGCCACCTTCTGTGCTATTGCCTCCTGACAGCTGCTGCTGCTGCTGCTACAGCTAATTCCTACTCAGCTGAGCTATCAGCTGGAAAGAGACTTTGCCAGCTTTGCTCTTTAGTGAGCCCCTTATACCACTATCAACTGGCTGTCACATGGCTGAAATAAAATTCAGAAACTTCAGCACAAAAAGAATCGTATTTACATCTAGAAATAGGACACTATAAACATTTCATCCCTCAGAGGACAATATTTCAAGGCTCTTTCCTACATTTCAGAGTTATCAAAACTTGTATTTTATAATGAAAAATTGGGAGGAAAATACTGAGTATATTGTAAGCAAAAATAAAGTGCTTTCTCAAAATTTTCAGCAGCCATGAGAAGCAAACCCTACAATCTCATGAATGAAAGTGATGTTTCTTGTGTCCAGTGAATCTACACACCGAGTTTCTCTGTGGGTTCAGAAAGTAACTGGCTCCAAGCTAAATTACCACATTAAAGCAGGTCATAAAATAGTGAGCATTTTAATGAGAAACTTGGAAAGAAAGGTCAAAGATTTTTTTTTTTTTTTATTTTATCATAAAAGTTCCATAGTTTTTGAATTTGTCATAAAAGTTCTCTTTTCCGGAGAAAAGCAGAGACTGTGTTTTTGGAGAGAAGGGCCATTTTCTGTTCGGGTAATTAAATTAAGAAAAACTAAACTTTCCTTTCAAAATTTAACATTTTGCTGGGGAAAAAAAGTGAAAAAGGGCAGTCCTTTTTAGTTGAAAATGTCTTGAAATAAGAATTTCAATCTGCTTTCCTATGAGGAGTACAGCACACTTGGATTAAAGGCTATATAGCAGAAGTATGATACAAAAATGTTTTTGAAAGCATAACACAGACCACATAAGATAGACATTTTGGTTTGTAGGAAAAAATACCTAGACTTTACATTGGAAAACAAAACTCAGCATATGTCCATGCCATTACCAGATTTGCTCAGTATTGCAAGTCAGCAGCCACAGTCTTCCAAAACTGATCTCAGTTTTGTATAGTATATAAAAATATACAAATATACAATATAATATGTCCACTTGTTCATTTCCTATCTGACTTCACTTCACCAGTCAGCCAGCTTGACTTCAGATGAAACTTTTGATTCTTTTTCCTTCTTAACCACAAGGGCTTCATGGATCTGTAATTAAAATTGTATTTTCCTGGCTATGCTATACAAAAGATGTTAAGTATTTGACCAGATGCTGAAGACTGGCCATTTTGATCAAAGAGATGGAGAAACTGCAGTAACAAAATATGGCAATATTGGAGTCTTTGGGAAGTCACAGTATCCATGTTATAATTTATACAGGAGAAGGGTTGTACGTCTAGCTCCTTAATGTATTTAACAAATTAGCAGACATTTGAGAAGAAAAGAACTATCTGCCTTTTTTTTGTTTGTTTTACTCAATATTTTATATTGAGTTATTCTGTATCATTACTTGAAGAAGAAGCACTGATTTATTGCATTCAGTCTGATCAAGTTTTATGTTTCAGGGAAGGGTTGTTTGCTTATCATTTTAAATTTTATGCCTGGACATATAAGACATGCACCAATAAAGGAGGATTTTGTTGTAAAATTTTCCCCCCTAAGCCAGGAATCAGTAATGAATAGAAAAGAAAAACTCTCAAGAATACCTATCAACTGAGATTCATAGGATCTAATTATTCCTATTTTGCTAATATTAATTTAAACTTTGCACCTAAGTTACACCCATATTCCTTCTTCCCCCCCCCCAAAAGGGTTTACAAAGTCCAAAATTTTCTAAAGTAAGTTTGAATATTTTGCCATGAAAAATAAGGGGCAAATAACTATAAAAGCTCATGTCTTGAGCAATAATGTCAGTTTATGAATACTGAATACACTAATGATTCAGTTTTCACCCTCATTTTTTACTTTGATGACGAAATTAGAAGATTTCAGTGAAGGGTTGATAATTGCAATCAATACATAAATACTACTTGAAAAAACACTCAAAGCCAACACCATCTTTTAAAATGTGTTTCCAAATAACTGGACCATTGTGGACTTTAAATCAATATACCTGATACACATTTGGGCTCAATTAGGGCTACACAACTTAATCTTACAGAATAGTTATTTTTTAAAAAAATGCTACATAAACAAGATCCAGCTAAATATTCTGAAATTTGGAATGATTTTTGTCTCTTTCTCCTTTTTGTGGACTTCTGTAACCAGAAACATCAAAATATTTGTGCCAGTCCTGTGGTAGTTCCTCAGGCACAAGTCTTGTTGACTTAGGCTTTTGCTGGAGTAAGGAACTTAGGGCTGTTCCCATGCTACAGTGCGTGGTGTTTTCTCAAGGGTACTGAATATAGCTGTTAAAATTCTTTCTTGCTGTTCCCATAAACACTAGCTGAAAACCTGAATGAAATTATGAAGAAGGTCAACTTAGCGTTGTGAAAGATACAAAGCAGTTCAAGGTAAAAGAGAAAAGATCAGTGTCACAACACTGCCTGAGGAAGAAGTCTGAGGTTGAACAGAGTTTATTTTAGAATAAAAAACAGAAATTAAATCCTCCAGAGATTAGAAATGGCATTCAGAGTCTTCCACATTAAGGTCACGAGTTCAAATCCAGTGTAGGTCACTTACCAAGTGGTCATTACCAAGTCATGGTTGGTCAATGAGCTGGTGATCTCACGGACAGGAATCCACACCACTAAAACCTCTGCCACAATTGGCACCTTTACTGCATATTTCATTAAAGAAACCAAGGACTGAGTTGAGCACAGAGACAGAACAATCCTTTCACCATAAGAGGTGATGCCTCAAAAAACAGGTTAGTAGGATTTATGGTAAGCTTGTCTTAGCTGAACGTTACTGTTCACATTTGCAACCAATAATCAAGACAGAAAATATCTGGGTCAGATTCCTTCTGACCTGTTTTAGTGTTGTGATGCCCAAATAAATGCTAGATAAACAAGTTATTCCTGACTCTTTCATCAGGGTAGTGATTTCTGTATTACTTCAAGAGAAAAAGACCACATAATTATCCCCATATGGAACCCATTTCTCCCTCTCTCCAAATGATAATTTTAGATGTTGATTTCATTGCCAGGAAGAATATTCAGTTCGCAACTAGTTGAAAATAGGTTTTCTAATAATACTTGACTTTTCATATTTTCATGCACAAAAGGATGCTCCAAACATTCATAGGGCCTTTCAGAATGTGTGCAAAGCAAGCGAAATGAAAATATCAGGGCTTCACATGGTTTATGATTCTGAGACAACAAAATGCACTGCAGAATTCATTCGTCCTCACAGGTCCCTATTTTAGAGCACACCAGCTTAGTTCGACATTTTACCGTACATTTGTGAAAACACAGACATGAAAGTATAAATTCCTAACTGACTCTTCAGACTCTGGAAAGCCTGTAATGAGAGGTATGAATAGCTCTGATCAACTTCACACATGTTGCAGATCCCATTGCTGTATAGCCCAAGAAATAAAGCATTTTTTCCAGTTTCTGTAGGAAAAAAGTTTTCTTACAGAAGTTAGAGGGTCACTATTTGTTTCTGGATCACACCAACAGTTAGGGCCTTGTTGGAACATAAAAATACAAGTGGCTATGCTGATTCAGACCAAGTATCTAGTTAATCAAATATTCTGTAGTCATAACTGGACATGTAAGAAAGCATAGTAGAGTAAGTATAGAGGCTACTTCCTCTCCTCATACTCTTCCACCCTGCAGCTGCTTTCAACTCAGCAGATTTTCTGAGCTTGTTATGATTTAATCTATTCAGGAACTCTGGGGGGCCTCTGTTTCAAATACTTGTCCAGTATTCCCTTGAACCCGCATATATTTCTTATATCTGCAGTGTCCTATGGCATTCCATAGGACAGCCACTTGTTTATGAAGAGTTCTCTCCTTCAGATGAACTACCTAGTTTTGATTTGAACTAGGTTCCTACCAGCTTCATTTGTTGGCCCGCAGTTTTCACACTGGAAAAAACCGTGATCAGTTTTGATCACTGCCAAATGTCCTCATGCTGTTCATGATGTTGTAGACCTCTTTTGTGTCCTTCCTGAGGTTGGAGGGGCCCTAGTCTTCTCCATAACTCTTCCTATGCAAGCTGTTCCATACCTCTTGTCATCCCTGCTTCTCTTCTCTGTGCCTTCACAAGTTCTAATTTAATCTTTTTCAGATAGGGAGACTAGAACTGCAAAATTCATTCAGGTTGTGAATGAACTGTGCATAATGATATTTTCCATTTTGTTCTTTTTTTCCATTCTTAAAAGAGCCTAACATTTTGTTTGCTTGCTAAACTGCTACTAAGCACTGAGATGATGTTTTGCTGTCCATCACAGCACCAAGGTCTCTCTCCTGAATGGTCACAGTCAGTTCAGAGCCCACTATTTTATCTGTGTATCTAAAAATGAATTTTATTGTGGACCACACTGCTTCACTGGAGACAGTCAGGCAAGAAGCTACAGCTTTAGTCCAGTTTGAACACATAGAGAAATGAAAGATAAAACTGCAATTTAGAACTGGATTGCTAACAAAATAAAACCAACAGCAAGAGAGCTGGAAAGATATACTTTTGAGGCTGACTGCAATCCTTTATTCTGCCTGTCAGCAGTGATTCTAGAGCAATGATGACTCTGAGCTTGGCCATACAGGAGACATCATAAGTGCTGCACTGGGATTTTAAAGTCTATGGAAAAAAAAATAATTCCAGAGTTCTACATCCAAGAACATTTTCAGTTATGCATTACGGTTGTGTTTGTCCATTTGCATGACAGATAATAGGAAATAAGGACTTCTCATTATCTTACATAGTTGACAATAATGAAGAAATTACTGCACTTCAATGTGCAGTACAAACTAACAGTCACTATTACTGGCACTGGTAAGCAGGAGGCGTATGAAGGTTGAAAGATGAAGCACTTGTCTAAAGTTCCCAAGAAATTCAGCCTGAGTCTGAGACTTAAGAAAGCCATACTGACATTTCTGTGAAGAAAGCTTTTGTAGCAGCTGGGGAGTTTTGGCAGATTGGTTGCAAATCTTAAAGATGAATTGAGTTTTATTAAAACTTGAAATAGTATATCTGTAAGTCTTTTAAGAGTTGGCTATTTTGGCTATTACGATATTTCTATTAAATTCTATTTGAGTGGATGATGGTCTTGTTTCTAGGGCCCTTGATTGGCTTTCAGAAAAAACTAAGTTAACACTCAAATTAATTTGGTGTGATCTGGGGCCAGTTATTCAAATTCATTATTCCTCAGCTTTACATGTGATTTAGGGACAATAAAAAGACTTTTCTTGTTTATATGTGGGTTTGTCTCACAATATGTGACTGATTGCATTACAGCTTTTCTAGCATAAGTTTGCCCATAGAGCTTGCATTTCATAATTATGGTCTTAGTTGTCATCTTTTCGGCTTGATTTCTCTTTCTACTCATTCCTACACTGCCAAGTACACAGAGTCTCCGTTTCTGTGCACGAGTACCACATGTGGCTAGTTTTAAGTGCTCTCTTCCTGTAACATTAGAATGACTACAAAAACTGCCTTTTCATTTCTTGTCTGTGCCTTCAGTAGACTGCTATGGATGCCTCGTCAAAGCCAAAATGGATGCCAGATTAAGACTAAGGTTTAATCCACAAAACAAACAAAATAAAGCTGCTTATAGACATTTACATAAAGTGAGCCATTCATAGAATTATGAGAATCTCTTTCAGTGCTTAAGACGTTTGCTATTTTTTACATGTATTTGAACCAGAAGTAATAGGCCATGTCCAAGAGTGAGTCTAAGCCACACGGCAGGAGCTTAAGGTCAGTTTCACAACAGGGAATTCAAACCTTATCTCCTATCTACACTGGCAGTGACTACTGTAGGAAGTTTCTCCCTTGATTCTATCCCCATACACAGCAGCTATTTTCATATTATAAACATATGCAACACACTTAAAATCTATAAAACCAAGTATGAAAATTGAAAGCCCCTTTTAGAAGAGCCCCAGGAAAAAAGGAAACTTCATCAACAGGTCTTACAAAGTGTCATGGACCCACCTTCCCTTTCCAGAGGAAAAGCTGCAAAAATGCCTGCAAAATGACCATTTCCCAGCTCTACTACGGGCTCACGTCATCAGAAGCACCACAGTTCATGTCTTGTCCTAAAAGATTTAATGTGAGAGACCAGCTATGGATGAATCCTCTGCTTACACAAAAGTCCCACTTCTTGTCCTCCCTCCTTCCCCCATCATTTGCCAGGCGTTCAGCAGAGAATACATTTATACCTTTTCTAACTGAACTCTCTAGGACTGAAGGATGGTACAAGCTGCAAACCTGGTGTGCTGCCCATCCTACCACTCCTCTGTAGAGCCCTGTAAAGGATCCAAGCAAGGAAAAGTCAAAATAAACCAACAAAACGAAATATTTTCCTTCTAATGTCTCATTGAAGCAGTGGGCTTAACAAAACTTCAGATGGCATGTACCTCAGAATTCTTACTGAGAGCCCCTAATTTTTTTTCAAGGGAAAAAAAAAGTTTCTATGCCTGGCCAAACTAATCCTGAAATACAGGAGAGAGACAACCAGTGCACCTTGGATGATTGCTAACAATGCCTTTCTTCCTAATCTGAAAAGTTCACCTCTAGGCTGAGGCAGGCCTCTCTACCAACATGACACAGGCTAAGGACCAACTTGTAACCTCCTTTTCATGTTGGCTCACTGGCTTGTTTACTCAACGCTGTCATGTAGTAGTTACTTAAAGAAATGAAACCTGTGTTCTAGTATTCTTTTCTAGGAAAGCATTCCTAGATGCCTGCAATTCTGGGTATCAAACGCTAGTAAAGGCATGCAAAACTGACACTGAATGAAGCCATTACAGATTATAATGATCCTAACCAAATGGAGTTTACCTGGCAGGCAGGACCTCAGTGGCCCCAGTATACAGCAAACGGCAAAGTATTATTTTTGTAATGCTAAGTACTGCATGAAATACAGTCAGTTCACATGACTGTTGCTATGTATGAACAAAATCCAATGGGTTCCTCTGGATCCGAGTTTTGCACAAAAACAAATTGTGTTGGAAATAAGTCATCTCCATCGTCCCTTCCACAGTGTTATGACTTCTTTTTATTTAGGTTCATATTTCCTGAGCCTTCAAAAATATTACTTACCAGCAAAACCAGCATGCTAAATAGTCACATTTATTCAGTGGATATTTGTATCACATTGGCAAGCAATCGTTCACCATCAGTCTTCAGCTCACACAAAACAACAGCCCTGCACGATGTGGAGACTTTTCGGAAGTTTCTTACTTCACTCAGGTTGTTAATCATGACAGAATCTTGATCCGAGATATTTTGGGTCTCAAATGGTCTGTTAGTGAAGACTCAGTTGGGCGTCAGCAGTGTTATCTATCTCCCATCATTGTTTTTGGCCGGGCCAACTAATCATGGGACCGAGCTTTCCCATTGTAAGTACTTTGGCTGCAAGATATCTGTCAGATGTTTTCCCATGTCAGCCATAAACACTAGACCAATTAATTTAACACAGTCAGGAAGATGCACTGAAGCTACACAGAGTCATGACACCCACTAACCCTCTAGTGTTGTTTTTGTTCAGACATACTGAACGGATGGTCCATCATGTTCAGGAATGGACAAGAAACTTTTAGCTAGCTTATGATGACCACCAATACTGGCAAAATACATCCATGCATCTCCATATAGTATCATTCACAAATTACTCCCCAGAATACCACAGACTATCCAGCCAGTCCAGCTTCACCTCTGAAATGCCTATTTCCCAGCTGGTTTTGGTAATGACTCACTCAAAAATGGTTAGTATTACAGCTCATCATGGATAAAGTAAGGCTTGGGTGAATCCCAATGGCTGGTTCTTTCTCTCACAGAATAATTAGGACACAGGCCAGTCCTTCCCATGCACACCAGCTGTGTGCTCCTCAGCCATTGCTAAGCAGGCAGATGCATAATCTGGAACTGGTAGTTGCTGTCAGTCAGCTGGCTGTTATTACGTCAGGCGCAGGATAATCTCCAGGACATTTTGCAAGGCAAGGTGCTCTCAAAAGAATTTCTTGACTGTGCCACATGTCCAGGAGTCAAGTAGAGAGAAGCCAAAATAAAATAAACAAAAAAGAACAAGTTCAGTTTTCCTCTGAATAACATGCCACTGAAGCATGCATAACAAAAGTTTGTAAAACCCTTACATCTGAGCTCTTGTACAGAGTTCCCTAGCAGAAAACAAAGTCCCTGAGCCCACTCAAGGGGCTCTTCTTCCTGGAGCCTGAAAGACTGCAAGTCACCACTTGTGGAAACCAATGTCACTTCAGTGACTATCCTCCTTTTGCTGAGCTTCCTCTTCCCATCTAATTATTCTAGATCTGGAGCAGGAGCAGGCTTTTCAGCATATGCCAGACAATTTGTGTTGTCATACCTGCAAAGATCAGACTCTCACACAAGACACCTTTGCAAGACTCTACACAAGTAAAAGGACTCGCAGAATGAACAGATGTGGAGTAGCTGAAGCCATAGGTATTAACACAGGCCCTGCTCCCTGTGCAGAAAGACACACTGCATATAGACTACCCCGTACCTAGGGATCCTTCACCTGGCCAGAGCTATAATGCAAGAGCCAAGAAAGTAAATACATAAAGAAATAGATCAGTTCCTGGCTAGGAAATATAGTCAGCTAATCAAGATGACGTTTCTGTTTTGGATCTTGTCATCCAAAGTGTTACGCTGAACAAGCTTCTCAAAAAAACTCCATTTACAATTAGGTATCTAATGAAGGTGATTTACAAACTGCCTGGCACCCATCAGTCTTTTGACATGTACAAGCAGATTTTGTAAATAACTCAACGTGCACTTCTTTTTAAAATCTATCTTTTTATTTTGGGAGTTTCCTTTGATATCCTAGTCCAAAGGGAGTGGCTGTGTGTGGAGCTCTAAGTACTGCTGGTTCTGCAGTATCTTTTATACTCCCCAGATGAAGATCTCTGTATTTCAGAAATGACATAACGTACTAAATATCAGCAAAATAAATTACTCATTTCAATTCACTTTGAGAGTTAACAGGCAGACTTTAAAATTCAGCACATATACATAACCCCTCATAGCTAAAATAATCTGTCAAAATGTCATTTATAAGGCAGTTAATCTTCCAGGGAATGTTAAGTTTAAGGCATATTTAATAGCAATCTTTTTTAGACAGCCTAAACAGTACAGTTTGCATGACCTTTTTCAAACTCTTCATCAGGACACAATATCTCTTAGAAATAAACTGTGTAGAGAGAAATACTTCTTTTACTAAAAAAAAAAAAACCCTTCCTCAGAGAAAAATCATGAGGTGATAGAACTATAAGCAGTCTGGGCCATGGACAATGGCTTCCCCCCCCGCCCCCGGCTGGAAAGAGTGACTTCCTGGATTCAGGAATATGTTGTGGACCTACATACACATCTACATATCATTTCAATCTGGAACACTAGAAACAACTACAGTTGGGAACTTGAACAGGCACAACAGTGGCTGTGGTGATTTAGTTTCCTTTTAATCAGAGCAGGTTCGAAAAGTCCTTACCAAATAGTGTTTCACTAGACTTTGATGATTTGGCCAATATAGAAGTTTTCACAGACGTGGTTTAATTTCAAAGGCGGTTTGACAGACCCTAGGCAGGCTCCAATATGAGCCTCACTGCCAGGCAGGTTTTAAAACTTGGGTTCTCGCTGGCTACCTCATCCAGCTTGTTGGCAGCCCACATAGCAGGCTGCTGGGAACCTAGATTTACAGGGTCTGGAGATTACCAGCTGTCCTTCCCCAAAACAGTGCAAGAGCTCTGTCCCTATTAACAGAATATTCCAAGTGTTTTCCTGCTATTTCTTCAATTGGAACCAACACAAATGTCAAATCAACAAAGATCTCTTTGAAAAATAATTACTATTTTTATCTCTGTCTGATTCTAATATCATGGAACATAACTAAAACATTAAAATTCCATTTGGTGGGAACTACTTCATATGGCGACTGTCGTCATTAATAAACATAAACCAGATAACATGCAAAAAAATCACGTCTTCAATAGAGGCTACTTTTTGTTGATGTATTTTTACATCATGCATTTGTAAAATATCACAATAGAATCCCAATTCCTTGGTCAAAATGCGAAATGAAATCAGCAATACTACACCACAGAAAAAAGAGAAATCATTGCCACACCTTCCTTCATGGTGTTTGGACGTTAAAGGTAAAACCAAAGTCCTATTAATCATTATTAATACTTATGCAGTACCCACAAGTCCCAACTGACATGATAGCCTCCTTCTAGTATGCCTCATAATTCCCTATCCCAGGGTGGAATTAGCCCATATCTAAGTTGGATTAGATGAAAACAAAGAATGGAAAAAGAAACAGAACTGCAGGCTAAGGTGATATAAATGTTGAAGTGAATTGCTGCCCAGTTTTCAATTTGAATTTGTGCATTTGAAAAAAATTCAGTGACTGCAGAAGTTCTTCTTTTGTTTGTAACTGTTATGGAACACTCCAGACAGAATTTTTTTCCTGTACTTCTATTTGCACTGAGCTCCTGCATTTTTGAAATTTTGAAAAGTTAAAGGACAGCAGAGAATTTGCACCTGTGCAAACAACCTTAGTCAGTTCTCTTAAATCCTGTTTGCCACTTGGCACTGATAAAAAGTTAAAAAGAAAAAAGAAAAAAGAAAAACCAGCACCAAATCACAAGCTTTTGGATTTTTGTCTTTGAGGAAAGATAAATTCATTTTTCCGACTGATTTAGCATTTTAGACCCTCTGCCTACCTTCCATGCCTGTAAAATTACACGTTACCAAGTTGTTAGTATGGTTCTTCCTACAAGAAATAAAGTTCCCAAGAAAACTGAGCTACTGCTGTCATCTTTAAAGTATTGCCCATTGAACACATCCAGTGGAACAGGTCCCTAGATATGCCTTTTACTTTGCCTATCTAGCCTTTTCATCTTTTTTCTCTGCTGAAACTGTTCCCAGTGGGAATAAAAATGGTTCCCAGCCAGAAAACAGAGCTGGTGTTGAAAGTTCACCCTCACTTTCAGTTCCAGCCACCAACAGCAATGAATTGCATTTGAAATATTTTTTTTTTTTCCCCCACAAGCAGAATAATTTTAATGCTTACAGAAGGTGACAGTAGCAGTGTTGGAAGTCGTTCAGATACTAGGAGCCATGGGGAAAGCTTTGTAAATATCAAGAATCCTTCTCAGTACACAGGTCTCACCCCATCAATGTCAGCCCTGGTCACCTGAGGTTGAAGCACAACATCTGGGCTTTCCCCACACCTCTTCGGCCCTGGGCAGTCTTCTCCAGTGCTCACGCAATAGCAATGCTGCGTTAGATACCGACTGGTCTCATTTCATGCAAGACCTCAAACAATGCTTCAGTCATGATCCTGGAACGGCATTTAGCCATAGTGACCCTGGATTCAGTCTAGATCCTAAATAAGCATTATAGGTCTCTCCAGGTAACGCTCCAAATGGTTTATACTGCAGTGGATTTCATGGAAATGAAATGAGTTAATCCATCAGGTCTCTCTATGCCCCCCCTGTAGAGTCCCTCTAGAAGTATCTCAATACAAGTACTGGACATTTCATCCTGCCTATGTCCTATCATGTCCTACAAATTCTACCCGACTTCACTCGTACTTGCGTGAGAAACCTTGATTTCTAAATTTAAAGCAGCATTTCAGGAACTACTGAACGTTCATACTGTCATAGTTAAGCTTTTATCCCCAGAATTGTTTGTCCGTGAAATGTGTCAGAAGCTTTTATTTATAACTCATAACTAATAATAGTGGAGGTGGATTCAAGAACTCCAGGTTTAGTCACATGCCTGTCTCAGATATCCTGCCATAAAGTTTCATTATTTCTGTATGCTACAGAATAGCTTCTAAGTTGTACTTTTTTCCCATGTCACAGAATCTGACAAGAAAGGTAAAAATGCTATAATTTAAACTCTTAACAGAAAGAAATTAATTAATCAAGATAGTTTTCTGAGGCAAAGAAGATTTTTTTTTCTTCAATTCTCCTATGTTTTTCATTGCGAAATTCTCTATCCTCTCTTGCAAGCTAGCATGAATAGCAGGACGGAATACCATTCAGCTTTCTCTCTTCTAATTCCAGTATTCTTAGTTTCTACATGAGTGGGAGGAAGAAGTTTGCTAAAACAGATCATCTTGAGTGCCATCATGCGGCACGTACACGACAAGCAGGCGATCAGGCCCAGTCAGCACGGATTCATGAAAGGCAGGTCCTGCTTGACTAACCTGATCTCCTTCTATGACCAGGTGACCCATTTAGTGGATGAGGGAAGGGCTGTGGATGTGGTTTACCTAGACTTTAGTAAAGCCTTTGACACCATTTCCTACAACATTCTCCTGGAGAAACTGGCTGCTCATGGCTTGGACAGGTGTACTCTTCGCTGGTAAAAAACTGGCTGGATAGCTGGGCCCAAAGAGTTGTGGCAAATGGAGTTAAATCCAGCTGGCGGCCAGTCACAAGTGGTGTTCCCCAGGGTGCAGTACTGGGGCTGGTTCTGTTTAATATCTTTATCGATGATCTGGACGAGGGGATTGAGTGCACCCTCAGTAAGTTTGCAGACAACACCAAGTTGGGCGGGAATGTTGATCTGCTCAAGGGTAGGAAGGCTCTGCAGAGGGACCTGGACAGGCTGGATCGATGGGCCAAGGCCAATTGTATGAGGTCCAACAAGGCCAAGTGCCGGGTCCTGCACTTGGATGACAACAACCCCATGCAACGCTACAGGCTTGGGGAAGAGTGGCTGGAAAGCTGCCTGTTGGAAAAGGACCTGGGAGTGCTGGTTGACAGCCGGCTGAACATGAGCCGGCAGTGTGCCCAGGTGGCCAAGAAGGCCAATGGCATCCTGGCCTGTATCAGAAATAGTGTGGCCAGCAGGAGTAGGGAAGTGATCGTGCCCCTGTACTTGGCACTGGTGAGGCCGCACCTCGAATACTGTGTTCAGTTTTGGGCCCCTCACTACAAGAAGGACATTGAGGTGCTGAGGTGTGTCCAAAGAAGGGCAACGAGGCTGGTGAAGGGTCTAGAGCACAAGTCTGATGAGGAGCGGCTGAGGGACCTGGGGTTATTTAGCCTGGAGAAAAGGAGGCTGAGGGGAGACCTTATCGCTCTCTACAACTACGTGAAAGGAGGTGGTAGCGAGGTGGGTGTCAGTCTCTTCTCCCAAGTAACAAGCGATAGGACAAGAGTTAATGGCCTCAAGTTGCGCCAGGGGAGGTTTAGATTGGATATTAGGAAAAATTTCTTCACCAAAAGGGTTGTCGAGCATTGGAACAGGCTGCCCAGGGAAGTGGTGGAATATTTTAATTGGTGGAGATTTAAATCCCTGGAGGTATTTAAAAGACGTGTAGATGTAGTGCTTAGGGACATGGTTTAGTGGTGGATTTGGCAGTGCTAGGTTAATGGTTGGACTCGATGATCTTAAAGGTCTTTTCCAACCTAAACGAATATATGATTCTAAAACTGCTGATTGTATCTGAATCATCATCCACACGTACAGGCAACATTCTTCCCTCTGTCTTAAATGGATGTAGGTCTTTCTGCTGACTCACAATAAAGAAAGGAATTATGTAAAAAATATTCCTCCTTGAACATGCCAGAGTGAATTCAGAATAATAAGAAATGCTCTTTTCTTTGACAACAAAGAATTTGGGGCCTGGAAAGGATTCGTGGGTATTAGAATCCAATACACATACTACAGGCAACTACGTCATATATTTCCTTTCCTCCTATTTCAGTATCATAATGAAAAAAAATTTAGTTCTTGTGGTAAACATGCTGAAGTAGAAGTAGTCTTAGTATTCTGATGGTATCTAGAGGACCTCCATGAAATTATCCACTACATAGCTGTTGTATATGCAGAGAGTGACAGACATGTCAAGCCTGGCAGATTTTCCTTTATGGAGACAAAACAGTACAGTATGGGAGAAAGGAGCATGAGTTGTAGATGGCGAATTGCATATAGTTGAATTGACATCTCTTGGTGTTAAGGCAAGATTTACTTACATTTGATGGATCTGGTTTTGCACCGTTATTTCCATGTGTCATCATCATGTGCATAAATGGCCCAAGTAAGTCTATTGCAATTACTCAGGTGCATATGGTTGACCAAACTGGCCTCTGTGCAGGTAATAAGGGTAATTTATAGTTTTAATTTTAATTGTATTTAGTGGCCAAGATACAATATTTCAGTATGATGGGATGTGCTATGTCACGCTGGTTCTTATCCATTTCTAAACTTCCCCAAGTTTGGTGGAGTTGGCTCTACACTGAGCTTTGTCTTTCTCCTGCAGAAAAGTGGTCATGTAATTATGCTGCATATCGCATTTTTGTTTTTTTTTTTTTTTGTAGGGGAGGAATGCATATGCAAACAAAGGTGATGCATGTATTATAACAACCTATTTAAGAATGAGAGTCATGCTACTGACATTAATCATGTGATAATCAGAACTGGGAGGGACAATGAAGAAATTGTCATTAGCTCTTCAGATCCCTGCCTCTTCTTTCCCTCACTTCACCCTTTAGAAGAGGTTCTTATCAGGGACTGGGAGACTATTTACATTCTCTCTCTATTCACATGACAGTGGGATTATATCTGTAGTAAAAGAGCCAGAAAGTTTATACTTATTTCTTTCTGTACCTGCCAATGATTTTTAGTCTGATCAGTTGCGTTTTAACCTGATCACGTTCTGTACTTAAGTTTCCAACCTCTTTTCCCTTATTCAGATTTTATTTAAGGAACAATTGCATAGCAAAAGGGCTCTATCAAGATTCAGAGCTGATTAATATACTTTTTTTTAGTTTTGACTAACATAATCCAAATATCTAGGGTCAGCCCTTCCTTTGTTATTGAAGGAAATGACGCAAGAGAATGGTACCCCCGCTCTTTGATGTACTTTCCCAGACGGGAAAGTGTGCTTGAAATTACTATTGCCGCCTGATGTAATTTTCAAGTGTGCATCAATATTCTTTTCTGAAATAACGTGTTTGAAGTTTTCCCTGGGTTTTGAGTGCCATAGGCATTGAAATAAGCTGTAGGAAGGCATATTCGCATGTATGCCATGCTCTGCGTACTGCCTAGACTACCTTGTGTAACTTCTTGTCAAGAATGATTATTTTAGGGAAACTAGGGTTAAAATGAGCTCTTACTTATTGCAACACAATATAGAAGGATCATAAGAGCAGATTCAAAAGTAGATACTGAAAATTCACACCTACTGGGGTGGCCAGTCAGAATTTCATTCGGACGTCAGTCAGGGAAGGCAGCAGAGAACCTTTACATGAACTTCACATAAACCATCCTTTGCGCTTTCCTTGGATTCTTTTGCCCCTCCCCGGATCTCAGAAGGTCCTTAGACTAACTTTCTCACCCTTGGAGACCTAAACTATCCCTGTCTTACCAGCACCCAGTTCACTAATATGATACTGCTTTAGCCTCGTGCCTACCCCAGGTGCAGCCAGACTTCTTCTTTTTTAGGAGTCTCAGAAATCAGCCTACATTCACAACACTTCTGCCTGAAAAAAAAATCTTCCTTTCATTGCTACCTAAGATTTAAGCCTGTATGTATTTTGCCAAGAATAAAAAAAAAGGTGAATGTAAGAGCAAAACAGAGAATGTTTATTATGACTAATTTAAAACAGTTTCATTTTTGGAGAAAACACACTGGCTAATTCTTGTCCTCCCTCTTCTTTGTGTATACGGCATCCATTCAGGAACAGTGGGGAAGGAGTGAAGAATAAAGTCATGGTTTGACATTCTATTGATACAAGCCCAGTGATTTTAATCAGAGTTCATCAAACAACTAGTCAGGGAAACTCCTTGCTCCACAGAGTATAACATCCTGAGTGTTTAGACTACTTAGGATCATTAGTTCTTTTAATGAACTATGGTCCTTTTTGAGATGATTTTCTGCTTTTAAGGCAGAAGCAGCTCGGGGTACTAAAAGTAACAATTCAGAGAAAAATCTCAAAGACTTGAGTATGACAAAACCAGAAAGAAACTACATGAAGAGAGAGAAGTTGGAGAAATAACGACATTTCTCAATGTCTGACTGTCTCCTGACTTTTTTTTTTTTTTTTTTTTTAAACAGAGTTGTTTCCCTAACCTCTGACATTGTGGTTACTTCTGTGGGCAATTTCATCAGAAATCAGTTGAAATAAAAGATGAATCCCTTTCCTGACAAATTCCAAAGCATGTGTGTATCAGATATTATTCAGACTAGTGGCAACAAAAAATGTAAACTATAAAATACGCCTGTTGTTTCCCTTTTACAGAAAACTATGGGAAACAAAACAGCTGGTGAGACCTACGCTGAGTACAAATGAAACTGGTGTGCATTCTTAGGAATACGCAGAATTAAAATGAAGCAACAAAGAAAACTGAGACCTGGAGTTGAACAAATGAAACCAACTACTTACCTATATAGGTAACATCCTGAAAAACACAAAAATTATGTAGGAGCTGACTTCCAATTTTCAAAGGAACTGAACGTGAAGGTGTTTAAAGCTATTTTTATGCTACGGTTTGTGCTGCAAATGGCTCCTAAGTCACCTCAAAACTTTTGGAAAATCTGTGCTTAGGCAATTCTGAAGACCCTTTTTTTTGACTGGAAGAGCATTACACAAACAACATGTGGAAGCCTTTTTCATTCACCTTGAAAGCCAAACAGAACAAGGCAGGCAAGTTTGTATGGGAAAGGCTGCTGATGGGTAAAGGGCAAAATCTCCTTTCCAGCATTCTGTTCCTCTATCTTTGTCACAGATAAGTTATTTGACACTTGAATGTAAAGAAAACAACTTTTTTACTCTGATTTAGCACTATCTCTACCAGAAGTTCTTTATTTAGTGATGGCCAGTTTTTCTATTTTTGAAGCTAAATTTTCAAACCTTTATAGATTAATGTTACCCTTAGTGATTGTAACACCTTTGATTTTTAGTCAGTAGAACAAATAAAATTTGAATTGTAGATGGTACTGAACTTCCAAGGGCCCACATGAGTACCACTGGCCCACATGATATTGCTAGCAACTGTGTGAGTTATTATAGCCACTCACATGGATATCTGAAGGCAACAACTCAGTTCACAATTTGTCCATTAAGTTCCTATCATTTGAAATGTTTGAGTCCAATAAAAAGGAGTCACAGGAACAGACTCTGTAAGATTTAACGCCCTAGTTCTTCATCTTAACTCTCAGCAGACAAAATAGTAATCAGTGTCACCGGCTTCAGGATCTGGGGTGTTATTTCTCCTACACCAGTGATGAAGTATTCTCACCTTTATTTTTAATTGTTCTTATTCTGCAAGCTTTTGAGCCTTCTTTAGGGCTTAACCTGGCCCCTGTATGTTTAATATATTTTTATTAACTACATACCACTTTATATCTTTTTCAGATACATTTTCCCAACGTTGGCCAGCTCTCCTAGCCTAATTCACAGCAAAACCATTGAAAACAGAAGTTGTCTTTTTGGTTTTCATAAAAAGGATCATGTGGAATATAGATCAAAATATGATTATATACTAAAAGGCATTGAAAAGGGAAGAGTAGAAACAATTCTGTTGCATTAGCAATTTTTCTACTGGTAGACTTAATCTGAAGTTCACTTACAAGTGAACTCAATTTTGGTCCAAGTTCAGTTTTAAAATGAAACTATTGGATTTAGTGCCACAAGAAGAAAGGAAGAGGCTTTAAAATTTGCAAAGGAATTAATACTGTGCATATTTCATTGCATAAGAGTATATGGTTTATCTCTCCTGTGTAATTATTAGGGATGAACTTTGCATCAAATCCATTCCCTGCACAAGTTCAAAACAGGCTTGGTTAACTGTTGGCTTTTTTTCAGCCAAGAGTAGAAGCCTAACTGTAGGCACCCCACGCTATAAGAAGCTGTTCTCATGATATCTCTTTGCCGGCAAAAGCAAATGACCACTGGAAAACTCATAAGAAAGTCTGATCATGTAACATTTCCAGCCTGATTTCCAGACCAAAGAGGTTTGGACAAGTTTTGGTTAAGCAGACTAATTTTTGGATGCTTATCTGAACTCAACAGTCTGAATTTTTTGAGGTTCAGTGTTGGTTGCTATCCATTTGAAGAGCTGTTGGCACCTTTATACATATAATCAACGAAAGCCTTTCATCCAAACTGCTTCCAGCTTGTTCTGTTGTGTTTCTAGTGTATGCTCATAAACTGGCAGTGTTGAAACAAGCCGCCTTCTGACATAAAAATAAAAAGAAAGGTGGCAATAGGTTCTTCAGACAAAAACTGGACCAATTTTTCAAGTGTGCCTTCACTTAGACAATGGTAAAGTGCAGCTCTGTATCTCAAATGCTACAAAATCTGCTGCAAAGAACCTGTGACAGGGGGGGTTTGGTTTTATAAGCCATTACATTCTAAAGTGAATTTAAGTTACCCACCTAGTCTTTACTGTCATTTCAGTGGAAAAAAGTATCCCTAGAGCTGCAAAAGGCTGCTTGAGATTGCATGGCTTCCTCTCTCACCAGAAGAAGTTGTCGTTATGGGTGTTATTAGGATGAAGGTAGATGGACACAAATGAATTGTATAGCTGTTTCTGCCCTGGGCTCTTCTATGAATTTCTTCAGTTTATACAGAAAGTAACTTTTTTGATTGCAAGGTTTTGGTTTTTTAAATGGGACCCCAGGATATGTCTAACTAAAGCACTAAATGTGTTAACATGACACACTGTTCTCCCACAATGGATATCTCTAGAATGCATAGCCTAAGAAGGAAGGTCTAAGGCGGCAACAGTTGGATTAATTTGTTTATATTTTTGTTACTTACCTTATGTCTAAGTTTTTGAGCACATGAAGGCTTCATGAAGCATTTTTAGACCAGTTTCAAATGTGAAACTTCCCAACCTTCATGTCCTCTCATCACATGTTACAATCAGGTATGATTTTACTGTCCACTATTTTAAAATGTTTTGCATAAGCTCTCTTATGATGCTCTTCACTCATTCCCCTTTCAACATTCCTCCTCTTAGGTCTATCAGTCCAAAGATTTCTATTACTTCTTATTGGACTTTTTCTAGTTCTCCCAGATATTTTGGTAAGACCATCACCAAATCCAACCAAACTAACCTAGGTAAAGGATCACCGTAGCTCATAGAACATGGCTAGGGCTAATCAAAGACAGTTTGCTGTTTGATCCATGGTACACCAAGCAAAGATTCATTGGTGAGGTGTTCATGATAACCAAAGTTTCAGGTGGGTTTTTTAAATTTTTTTTTCCTGAATATCTAATGTTAATTTAGAAATACACAATGAGTCCATGGTACTACAACAGTTCCTTGCAGTTTACCTTGCTGAACCTCACATTAGACTATAAACAAGTCTGGTTAGTTTTCTTTTTTCTTTCAGCCCATATTGTATAATAATAAATCTTTCCCATTTTAGTTTTCTTCCCTAGCTTTTTCTCTGCCCTCGTTCCTCCTCTTCTTAGTTGCAACTTCACACTGTGGAAACTTGCAATACTATGACTAACTGAGGAGAGAATGAGTCATAAATTAG
The DNA here is from genome assembly GCF_965638725.1 of Aptenodytes patagonicus. Classification (NCBI taxonomy): domain Eukaryota; kingdom Metazoa; phylum Chordata; class Aves; order Sphenisciformes; family Spheniscidae; genus Aptenodytes; species Aptenodytes patagonicus. The sequence continues at coordinate 103,108,706 of NC_134951.1, forward strand.
TCACTAGCAAGACAAGCATCTTAGCAGGCCCACAATGACTTAAAACATTAGACTGGTTTCTGGCTCAAGGTCAAGCTGCTAGAGATCCTTGGGTACATAGATCTAAAAAAGCACTAATTAAAATTATTGGCTCTTAACTGTCCACCTGTATAGAGTCTGGTTACACAGCATTCTAATGAGCCAGTGGCAAAGGGAGCCAAGCATCTGCTCATGAACATGTTGTAGTCTTTTCTACTTCTCCTTGCTGTGCCAGGAAGTAAACACGATATTAGGAATTTGCTTTTTTAATCTTTGTGACCCAAGATGTAAATTGTAGTGCATTACTTCTGTCCGCTAACTGGGGGATTTGACTTCTGCTTTTACTTAGGACAAATGAGGTTTTGTTACTAAAAAAAGTTCAAAACTCCTCAACCAAAAACACCTCGTTGTATATCACTCCAGACAAGCATGAAAACAAGGCTAATAAAGCAAAAACCAGTTCCTTGCTCAATGAACTGTTCACAAACAGGCTCACATGTCTCTGACTAGTTCACGGCACTAGGTACATTGACACACATCACATATTAGATCTATCAGCTAAAATACATGCGAGGCAGAAAGTCTAGGGCTGTTGGTTCTCCATCGTCCCTTCAGTGAGAGGACAGCTTTCAGTAGCTGTTATCAGACATGAAGTTGGTGTATTCTCTGCAAGTTTTAAGGAAGGCTGTTCATAAGCAGGCCCTGCTCGGTGAAGTACACAGCTGTGTTGGTACGCTAGGTAGCAGAACTAAGTTCCCATCACCTCCACCCCCAGCTCAACCCAAGTCTTGAAACTGCATTATTTGGTGATGCATGTGCAGCCAAATGGGAAGTAAAGGTGGGGAAGAATCCACAGCCTGGGTGATCAGGTCCCCTGCTAAGGGACTCAGCTTTCTTCTCCTCAGCCAGGGTACACGTGCCTCACACTCATAGCTGGTTCTCAGTTGAAGGGAAAATACCAGTTGTGTTGACTGACTGTTAATTTCAGCGGCAGCAGCAAGCACAAGAGGTCATTTAAAACTGAGAGTGAATACTTTTGTAGGCTATTATTAGTGGCTGCAAGATGGAAATGTGATTCTCTGGCAAATAGCAATTTTCTGACTTGGACTTTCTTTGAGAAAGCTGTTCCCAAGCACTGCCATCGTGCCACTTTTCAAGACAGCACAGATGAAAACGAGAAGGGGATTTCTCAGAGAATGTCAGTAGTTTTTCAATACTTTTAAAAAAAAATCACTTCCTGCAGTATTTTCTCTGAAATGCAAAATGGGCACAGACTGCCCAGCCCCAGTCCCCTAGCAGGAAACAGACTCTCTTTTTCAGCTTAAGTACTCCCACTCCTTCTGTTCACTGATTGATTTTGTTTTGCTTGACTTGACAAGACCAGGTTGGACAAATCTGAATTATCTGTATGTTGCTGACTGGATCAGCTGCAGATCCTTTAGTATGCTTGTCATTTAGTCTTATAAATTACATTAATGAGGGCTGTAAATCTTAGCTCTCTGAGGACATAGCTATACAATAAAAACCAATTCAAAGCTTTAAAAAAGCAAAGACACCCCTAGCATGCAGGCAGTTCTTTAAATGCAATGCATCCTCTCTTGGTATTTGCCCTGGATTCCGGTTGGTTAGTTTTCCAAACATAAGTTACCTTCTTTAAAGAAAAACTAAGCTTACCTAATAGGCAAATTTTGCTAAACTCTTTCAGAAGAATGGAAGGAAAATGTAATTTCACATGGATCTATGAAGTTTTGCATGGGTAGAAATATGTGACAAAACACCGTGCAAACATGGTTTAGAGTGGTCTAAAAGTTTGTTCTGGTATCTTTAACCATTGATTTATTAGATTAAAATAATGCTAGCTACTAACCAATAAAATAAAATATATATTCTGTCCATCCTCTACCTATGCCTAAATAAAAAAATAAGAAAATGAAAGAAAAAGAGACTGTCAAGAAATCAATGCATAAAATCATGACATTAACAGAAAGAACCATGTTTAAAATTCAAGTCCTCTGACTTTCAGTACTGCAAGAAGCACAAGATGTATTGAAGTACATTCCCAAAACTGGCTTCCTCTAATGTCAATCTTTTCAGAGACACAGAAGGGTTGTTAACAAGTTATATAATGCTCCCACCTTTTTCCAAGTTCTCTTTACAAAACATTTAGCATTCAATTAAATGTATTAAATGAACAGTCCGAATCATATACTAAAAAGGGTAGGTCCCAGCGTATACTGAGGAGTGCCGCATAAAAAAGAAAGTTAATAATATGACCTCAGATGGCAGAAATTTAGCCATAACTTTTGAAGACATCTGTCAATTGACTTAGTTTAGCTATGACAGTGTACTATATATATCACTTTCACAAAGTAATACACATATTTTTATATTATAACAGATTTATCAGCCAAAAAAATATTTTAACAAAGGTAAACAGCTAAAATAAATTTATTACTTGTCTGAAGTAATCATAAAAAGTAACGTACTTTGTACTAAAAGTTGTATTATAAGGCATACTAATTTCTTGCGATATTAGAATTCTTTTTCTCTGTCTTTTCCTCATATTCCTGACTTGCTTTGATATAAACACATTGTATTGCCTTCTTCATTAGCTTGTTTTTTGATACAGCTTTTTAGCTTGCACACAAGGACTAGAGTCTATTGCTAATGCACATACATTCATTGGTTTGACAGGGACACAAGCATTTTACAAAGTCCAAGCTAGTTTTGAGTGCGCGTGATTTATTCACACACTGAATGACACTGTCATTTATTGCCCAAGTGTAACTTGTTAGACTCAAACATAGTTCTTGTTCCTTTGTTAGCTATCTTGCATCTGATCTGCAGGTCTACTCTTTAAATGAATGTATCAGACATCCTCTTCCACCTCCAGCATTTTTTATGGACATCTCCCAAGAAATGTCAATAGCTACAAAAATTCTTCAACTTTCTGCACCTCTGTGTAACAGTAATAACCAGGCACTTTCCACAAGCTCTGCAAAGGTCTTGTTAACACTCTTCATTGTCTGGACCGGGCTCATTCCATTAATCACATGGACATCTACTGAGTAGTGCCAATGCCCAGGGAATAATGGACATGCCAGTACTTCTCTAGCGTCCAGCAATTAATAAGTTCCTAAATAAATTCCTGCCTATTCTGAGGATTACTCATTTCCTAAGATCCTTCCAACTCCCTTAGAAAAAAAAAGTCTGAAAATGTTTATTTGGATGTCTGATCATAATATTTCCATGCAGAAGAATTATGCTCAAAATGTTTCTTCTTGAAACTGTGGTATGCTTGTTACTCTACCTTGCTGGATTTCAGAAAGTCCTCTGTGAAAATGAGCAGGAGAAGGAGGACAACCGACCAGTTACTAGACTGACAATATCACCACATATTAGAATAACTCTTTCTCCCAAGCATATTACATATTAAACCAAAGATATAGCATCCGTTTGATATTTCGGTACCCTAGGCATTTTCAGTTCTGCTAATTTTCTTGGAGCAATTCAGTTTTAACCTGTCCCTCAATTATCTCATACAGATGCTTCAGCGTTCAGCACTTTGATGACACCAACTAGCTTTCCGGATGTATCTCCTGCAGTCTCAGAACATGCCCTTTTGTGTGGTTTACATATAAACACATCATTTGCATATTGTAAGCTAGTTAGCGATTGTGTACAGTTCAGATAATTGGATGCATAGGAGGTCCAGAGTACAATGGCATAGATGGAATTCAGACGCAGGTCCAATACTTTTTCCCTACCAGCCCATGCTGACCTAAACATTGCATCTTGATATCCGTGTAAGAGACCCAGAATACTTCAATTACCACCATCCCTTAGGATCCGCAAAATGCAATTAGTGACTCTAATAACACATTTTTTGCTCAAAGAAAGAGGTTCCACTGAATCTTCATCACATTCATTTTGCTAGAAGACCCATACAGACAAATATCTAAAGCTGGTTGGACCCTTCCTTGAATCAGTTCAGCTTTTTAACCCTGCTGAAAACTAATCAGCAAAGACCAGGGAAGGGTGGAAAAAGCAGTGCTGAAAGAGAAGGAAGAGAACAAGTCTACCTCTCCTCAGTGTCAAGAAACTGACAGATTTCTCAGCTGCTCACAGCACTGTAGCCTCAGATACGTTTCAGAAATGGTTATGCCTTGTAAAAATGAGTGGCTATAAAGGATGGCATCAAAATGTGCTCAGCAGATGTTGCCACAAGTCTTGTTGACACATTTAAGTGCTTCTTCCAAATGGGAAACACTGGCTGTGCAATTACCCTTCACAAGTCCTTTGTCTTTTTAAGTATTAGTCTTCCATCTCATTTGTAATCTGTTTTAGCGACTTCCTAGAAATGTCTTTTTCCAAAGCCATAACACTTTGTTTTTCCTCAATAACACACAAAAGGTGTGTTCGCCGTGAACATTTTGCAGCCTCTTTGATGATACTGAAGCTTGGGTATTTCAGCTTCATTCAAAATTTTGGTAACATCCAGAACTGAAAAAACAATGGGAATTTGGTCAGCTCCCAGAAGGATATGTTACAAATTATGTCCCAAGATTACACTAGATTGCCGTTTGGAGGGATATCACTGAAGTTAAATGAATGAAAAATGTCCTCTGACTGAAAGGACTCTGCTCTGTCCTCCTCCTCCACTGCTTATCACAAACGTGATCTTTACCATAGATGTGAAATGTATGCTTCAACACTGTAACGTATCTTAGAAATGTTGTAAACTACATTAAAAAAAAATCACCAGAGCTATGTTAATATAAGTATTAATATTGAAAGTACAACTAAAATTGTAGAAGTGCTATTTATGAGGAAATCATAGCACAGATAAAACAATACTGCCAAATTGCACTAGCTACCTATTTGCCTCAGTTTTTGACTTCTGCCAGTTATTATCCTGGCTCACGTATTACCAAGCAACTTGCTAAAGCTGGACCTAAACACAGAAGTGAAATTTTGCTGGGAATAGAGCTGCACAATTTCTCTCCTTGGTTGTTTTTTTTTTTTTTAACTATTTTTTTTTTATTCCTTAGCAAATACCTATAAACCGGTTGGATGAAATACACTTCTGGCCATGAGTGCAAGTAAACTAATTTCCTGGCATTATAGTAAAACCACTTATCTCGTCTATCAGCTATCATTATCAATTACCATGTTACAAATACTGGAACAAACAAAAGGCCAGGAATGTGGAAAACCAGGTTACAGGGCTCCTCAGACATTTTGCTGTGGCCTTTTCATTAAGTCCAAACATAATTACAGGTATTAGCAACAAAGATGGCAGTGGTAAATCTGATCGATGAAATTACACAAGTAAATGGTCCATTGTAATTTGTGATGGCATTGCCCAAGAAGCAGAGATCAAGATATGTATGTTAGAGCAAAGTGCCTACATTGGGTGGCTGACTTTGCGACACTGAACGTCACTACTGCTGCCACACATCCAGGTGGAATTTATTACCTACGGGGTATAGAAAAGAGAGTGCAAAGGAAATCTGATCTCTACAGGAATGACTGCACCTACTGAAAGCATTTGTCTTAAACTGTTTTACTTCCTTGCCTGGATGCTATGGCAAAACTAATTTTTACTATAATTATAAATCCTCAAATTTTAATCTCATAGCCAGTCAACCTGGCAAGAATCCTGACTTTGCCACTGTGATCATCTACCAGAAAGGTCAACAATTTTATTTTAATAACATACAGCTTAAGGAGCCAAACTCTCATTTTTTATTCACTTCTGCAAGCAAAAACCTGACAAAGGTCAATGAGAATTATGACTGAATTCATGAATTATGACTGGGAATTATGAGGGCTGAGTTAAAATTTTGGTCTTTGTGCCAACATTAATAATTTTAACAGTAGGCCAATTTAATCTCTGATGTAATTCCACCTATCTCAGTTGACAGTTGGTCCTGTCTCAAATTGTACCATTCATTTTAAAAGCATTTAAGTAGTTTCGCTTTTGAGAAATGTACATAAATCGACTGATAAATTCATCCTGGAAACGGAGAATATTTGCAAAGGAAGGGAGCCTTAACTGTAACATTAAATTCCATAGATATAATTCACAGCTTCACTATACCCCACTTAGATCACCTAAGAGCTGATTTAACACAACTGAAAACCATGCCTGTGTGCTTACAAAATATACACGGCTAAAACATGTTATAATTTACTAAAATGTGACTGGTTCTTTAAATTCACAGTTACAAATAGGTCCCTAATGCAAAATGATCTATTCCATCCTATTTTTATGTTCGTATCCATAATACAGATCTGCCCAGACTGTACTAAGTTTTTATGAGCTTAATGAACAAACGCATGCACATAAATGTCCATGCCTTTATACGGAGCTTCATGAGAAAAATCAGAAGGTTAGGTTAGATCCAAGGGAAAATATGCCTGATATAACCTACCTTGAGATTTATGTGTTTCCAGAGAACACATTGAAAAAATCCAGAAAGATCTTTGCTTATTTTGACTTCTTGCCTGGTCTGAGGGTTTGTTATATGTCTAAAAGTTGAACTGAAAGATTAGAAACCTTGGTGAACCTAGACTGCTTTCAGCAAGGCAGGATTTGGGGCTTAGGGTCATTAAGGAATGTCAATCTGAAGCTACAGTCAATCTTAAGAAAATTGTTTGTCTGCTTTGAGGTTTAACCGGCCTCCCCTAAAAGTAGTATCGAAGATATACAAATTCAGAGAAAATAAAACAACATCTATAACCGAGATTATTTAAAAGATTGAAACGCACATCCTCACCCCTTTTTTTAAAAAATAAATAAATTTACAGGAAAAAAAAAAGGAAAAGAGTGTGGGTTTTTTCAGTCTTGCACATGCTTTTTTAAATCTCTTCATCATATACCAAGGAAATATCTAGGGTGGTTTTACCCAGTCATAAAGCTTGGTAAAAAACCTTAGGGGAGTTCAAGTCCACCGGGCATGCAAAAAATCATTCAAAGACCGACCCCAACCATTTTTTTTCTTTGTCATGCTTAAGACTAAATAAAATGGGGCTTTTCTTTCCACAGCAGTCTTTTCCATTTTCTTCTGTTTTGTTTTTCTATTTCAGTAATGAGGAATGCATCAAGGGACAGATGAATTAATCTCCAATACCATATGTGTACATGTGAATACTTCAGTATGTCCAAGAAAACAAGGCTTTCATAACTACTGTACTGACTGATAAAGGCACTTTTTCCCGCGGTTGTCCTAAAAGTACACTGTAAATGCTCTCTTTCATAAGTCCTGAAGGCTCTGCGCAAGACACTAGAATTCCCATCTGTAGAATGCATGCTTTCATCTGTGTGATCATCAACACATGTCGAATACGTTTCTGAAAGTCTGTTTTAAAGCTATGGCCATGGGACATCACGTGACCACTGAATCATTTTCTTCCAGCTGAGGGTACATTTTATCTTGCCAGACATTTTCATAGTTTGTGCAAGCAGTTCCTGAAGTCTGATTCGGCTGCTCATGATGTGGCTGTCTGCTTGTCTGAGTGCAGGGGAAGGTTTAGGATTTCATATTCCTCTGCACGCTGTGACTTTTAATCCTCTAAAATGTTTCCTGAGTGTTGAACATATGCCTGTTTGATTATTCCTGGCAAATGGTGTTTAGGAACAGTTTGTTGATTAATTCTAAGCCATGCTGTGATGGTCTTCAAAGAACACCTTAATAATTTTAAGCAAGCCATGAGGAAAAGATCTTTTTTTCCTTCCAAAATACATTCTGCAGCAGCATTTTTCATATTAATGAAAATAATATTTTCATGGCATATTAGGAGACCTTTTGGGGGTATGTAATGTTCTTATCTACCCCATATTTAATAGGATTTATTGCATACACCCTCCATTTAATGAGGTCACATACACACACCAAAGTCTGTTAACCAAATAAAATAAGTCAGAAGGCTACAGATTTCAAGTAACTAAATCAGTGGAACCGAAAATCTAGTAGCGAATATAGTTATCCCTAAAAGTGTACTGGTTTCTTTTTAGTGCCAGGATCAGCACATACGTTTAAGCTACCAAAGCATTGATAACCAGAGAATTAGGTTAATACAGTGAGCACCCTCAGCCAAATACTGACCTCACTCAACCTCTGTTTTTCATACCAGTAGGTCAGAATCCTACCCACCCCTTGGACAGTCAAGCGATCATACCACAGTGAGACGAATAGGTAAGGATCAGAAGGTATAATTAGGGGCACATTAAGCCCCTTTTCAGAGTTACAGGGCTTTAGTTTTCATCTTATTTTGATTTCTTTCTCCTTGACAATTCTCCTGGTTAGCTTTATATGTGGGTTACTGAAAACTGCCTAATGTGAACTGTTTAGTATAATCAGTACCACAGCCGAGCCTAGACTCACATAGGCTTTCCTAAAATTGTACAACGCTTAAAATTCTTCTAGACATCAGAGACACAGAAGGTCTACTAAGTGATCCAGCCCATTTCCCAGTCTCATTTATATGCTGGATTTTTCTGTGGTTCATCCAATCTAGTTTCAAACTCTCTCAAGTGACGTGGCTTCCTCTACTTCCTGCAAGAGACAATTCAGTACTCTAATAGATCTTGCTGTCAGGATGTTTTCCCTGATATTCTGCATAATTCTTCCTTTTTTCATTTCATCCCATTAATGCCAGTTATACTCCCTTTCCCTTAATTGATATCATTGTTTTTCAAAGGAAACGTAACAAAAGTTTTAATGAAAAGGAAGCCTGTCTTACGTAAATAATAAAAATTCGTGTTAGAAAGAAACATTTGCCTTACTTCTGTGAACCAGGGAATTAATATGAGGAAAAGCAATACAGGCCCATAGCTCATGCTGTGTTGTGGTCAAACAGAACTCCAGCAATAAAGTTGCAAGACCTTCACTAATTCCACTACCTATTATTCAAGTAGGCTATAAATCTGGTAAACTTTTTCCATTGGCCAACCTTACTTACTAATCAAGTTTAATTAGCAATTTATGTAAGGGCTTGACTCCAAGGTCTTTGAAGTCAGTGGGATTTTTTCCATCACTTTCATTGGGATCTGGATGACGCCTATATTATACATGAAAACACCACTGCATTTAATAGTATGCTAACAGCACAAAAGTAAATAATGTGGGAATATCGAGAAAATACTTTTTCACAATACCTTTTACGTATCTTTTGTGAAAGTGTCTTTCATGAAATCATCTGCATCCTATATTTTCAGAGCAAGACAATTTTTCAAACCCTCTCAATTTTCACTTTAAAATTATTTAAGCTGTAACAGCATGCCAAGTGAAGTATCAATTTCTTTGACAAAGAATTCATTTTCCATGTGGTTTCAGTAACAAAAAGCTTTAACCTGTTTACAGTAGTTATAAAAGCAGTAACATGAGTACCTTTCCCCAGTATTACTAGACCAATTTAAGATAAGGTTTCACAGCCCATGTATTATCACTTTCTTTCTTCTCCTTCTATAGCTATCTGGTCAGTTGAATTTCACAGAACAAATTTTCCTATGGGATTATAGAGGAAAGTGCTAATAGCAGCTGCATTCTACCTCTCTTGCATGAAGTTCAGAGATGTTAAATGCATTCCAGCATACGCTCTCGACTAACCCTGTGCTCTGCCTCTCCCAGAAAGTTTGGGGTCTTTTATTTTGATAAATGACTTGGCATTCTGAAGGGTGGTCAATTTTCATCCAAGCAAAACAGGCTGATGTATTGGCAATGAGATAACATCTCGCAGCTTTGCTCAGTGATGTATACTAAACCTAAGCAAGGCATGAACGCATATACACCCGTATCTAACATATGGACTTCATCTCTTTCCCTCTCCTAGGCACTCTCTCTCCCCTTAGCTATGTGCAGGCAAAACTCCCATGTTCGTGCTAAATCGTTGCTGGTCCAGTTAAAGTAAACAAAGTAGAGATAATGCTGCTTTTCTTTCCAGCCAGAAATGCTGGTTTCCTGCTTAAATGCATACCTTTGATGGTGGTTCACTGGCAGAACTTGCCTTAGGTAAAAGAAACATAATTATACAATTTTCTGCTAAAATATTTTTGCCCTTAAAGAGAGAGGGAAACTGAGATCTAATCCAATCTCCCAAGGAGTGTCCATTTGTGAAATTAAAACTATTTCATTGCTCTAAGCTCATTTCTTTTTTTAAAAAAAAAAAAAAGAGATTTTGACTAGGGTTTACATGAAGCTAGCAAGCAGCAATCTGTGGCCTGTATGGGCTTCATACTGGGCCAGCAAGTCAGATGGTTTTGGAATAAAGTATATTACATTCACAAATTACATATATAGAATGGTTAGGGTATGTATATAAAAGATACAGATCTTAATAAGACATGAAGTACAAACAGTCTGTATTATTTCTACATTTCCATATTCCAAGGTAAAAGAGGGCAGCGCTGCCTCGTTATCACACTGTCGATCTTAGAAGTCAGTTTCTCAGACTTGAAATGAGTGAAGCTGAAAGGCTTGCAACATGTCATATTTAATAGAACCGACTGAACTAATTGCTGTGAAAGTACACTGTCACAGCCTAATAAAACTAGATATGAAGCAAGGCTATGTTCACTATGAAAATGTTCTCTCTACACAAAATAATTACTATGCCAGATCACAGAGGCGGTGATGCAGTTCAACCCACAGTAGTGACACGTGGCTATTACAAGTACTAGTTAACTAAAATTTGGGACATCGTATTTCTCACAATTAAGGGGCCCATGATGTTTTACTGTCAATGCAAATGAGCTGGTTTTCCTCCTCATCCCATTACCTAGCATGCAGAACAACAGAACTTCACCCAGCAAGCAGCTGGGAAACAGTCCCTTGCCTGAAGCTGCTACAAAAGTACATGCACAATATGGAACAGGCTAATAAAACTTTCTCATATTTTCCCTGGTCGTGCCTTTTCTGATCTTTTCAGTGCTTGGGAAAGTTCTGATGCAACCCTTTTATGGCTCGGCACTTGCCCCCACTGGGCAGCAATAATCATCAGTGTTTAGGAAATCCACTTTTCTACACTGTTACAGAAAGAAGCGGTTAATTTGTGTTTCTCGTCAGAATTTAGCATGGAGCTGGTTGCGTCTCAAAGGCAGGGGAAGCACTAGAAAAGCCCTGTGCTGTTCTTCTCTTAGCACTCATCTACCTTCAGCAGAGCAAAGGCTTGGATGGAGCAGAGGTTTCCCTCCACCCGAGGAATGATTTCCCTGGCATTCATGGTGATGCTGTTGCGGAGAGAAGAGGCAGGTACTGGGCTGAGGTCAGTTTAGGTACGTGCTGATCCACCACAGGTGAACCACTGTTCATCAAAAGACTGACTCCTACCCTCTGCTCTTGGAGACTGCTGCTGCTGACAGACATTGGTGCAGCCCTACCTCTTCCATTTAAAAATGAAGCCCAACCCAAAAGCTGGACCCTACTTTCACTTTACACTGCTGGGGGTTCCCAGTTAAAAATGTTCCAAAGCTGCAAAGTTGGGATGTTTCTCTGCAGCAGTTTTCTAAGCTTCTGAAGTTCCTACACGGATTATAACAACCTCATTTCAGCCGCAGGGTATCTTCACTAACATCAGCAAATTTGGCTCAGTATCCTCCAATAGATGGGCAATTTGTTTTGATAATAAAAAATACCACAAATCACAAGAAAAGCAGCATAGCTGCCAAAATGTCTTCAGTCCTTACAAGAAAAGAAACAGACTCTGCTACAATCAAAGGATTTTGTTTTCGTTTTGGTGAAGTAGAATATTGCATTCTCTCAGAGGATTTCTGTCTCTGATACCATTGAATAGTCTCTTGGCATTAAGGACAGTAGAGAATATCCGGTAATGTGGGTTTGCATAAAGCCACTTTGGAACAGGGAAAAAAATTACAAGGAAGATTTCAAGCAAAACTGAGTGAGAAAACTATCAGAAATACTTAATTCCCTTTATGAAGGATTCACATTATTAAAACTACTACTTGTTTGCTGTCTGTTTCTTTGAGTTACTATTACCATTTTAATTTCTTAGCCTTTCTACGGAGGAAGGAAAAATGTTTCTTCTTCTGAATGAACATTAACTATATAACGAATCTATGATGAATACAGCAGGCAAAGTAAATAATGCATAGAAAACATTCTTGTTTAAAGGAAAGTATGAGTATTTCTTAGGTGGTGAAGCTCATGTACCTTGAGAAGAACACCTCAGACAGATGTAGTTTAATGGTGGGGCCTTTCTTGACTCTATATTCAGAGTAAATAGCACCCGTAAACAGCTGCTATTCACCAAACATAGCAGGACTGGATTTGGATGCATATCCATGGACATTTCCACAGCCTCTGATCTGTCCTCTTCTTAAACAAGTAAAAGAGAACAGAGTACACACTGTTTAGAGAAGTACAATTTGCTTTTCGAAAAGATCTCTGAACGCTAGCAGTGCCATGCCCCCAAAACACCTTCCAGTTAGCTTTTTGCGAGAGAACTTAGCAGCGTTAATTATGAATTTGCACTTTGTGACTGAAAACCAGTAAACAGCATAGCATATATATGCTATATATGCCAAGGACATACTATTTTACTTTTAGGTTTTATTCCTATAGGCTTGGTTTGTTCCCAGACCTCATAAAAAAAGCTTAAGGCCAATCAAGATGAAAGTATAACTGAGACAGTTCTCTTCTGAAATAAACTGCATGTATTATCCTACCGTCATATCATACCATTTTAAATATGTTTCAAATGATGTAGAAAACACAAATTAGTCTTTTGAAGTTGGATCAGGAATCAGTTTGGTAGTTTGATGTCTAGCAGAAAGGTCTGATATTTTCTTGTTCAAGTATAACTTCTCTCCCCTACTCTAATGCTGCTCTTTCCTGGCTCTTAACAATCCACAGGCTCTTATTATTATGGCGCAGGATGTCCTGTCCATGGTTTCAGAGGAATGTGGGAAGGACATATTCCAACGTGTCTGTGATGCTCAGGACAACTTTCTTTGAACTGAGACCTGGGCTGTCATTGTAGGCAGCTAATATGTTTCAGGAGTCATTTTTTCCTGTAACATTTGCTCGGTATGTGATGAGTTTTGTTCATTCATCAGAAAGAAGCCACAAAGCTGAAAGTATGGAAATACAATGTGAAAATGTATTTTCTTTTGTTTCTGTCCTAACGATCACATCCCTGCCAGTCAGGGTAAAACAATAACAAGAAATCTTTACATGTATTTAAAGAAAACCGAGTTAAGTTCTGACTTCAAACTTCACTGGGTTTTGAGGCACTGCATTAGTGCGGATGCAGAAGGAGGTTGCTCCTTTTGGAATGGAAAGCAAAAGCAGCAAATGCCTGTCAAAGAGACAAAATGGAGACCTGCTATTTGAAAACTGGCAAGGTTGATATGCATATTAGAGGAAAGTGACTGACATTTACTGCACCCACACAAATTACTTCAGTGTCATGAAAAGGCACTCAAGTTAGTTTTAAATTAGCAAACTTTGACCACTGTAGTTCATTCACAGCAGTACAGTGCATCACATAGATGCATTTTCTCCACTTTTTGGAGTTCCCCGGTGTCCCGCTGACCTGGTTCTGCCCCGTGCCGTCCAAAGTGAGCTGACCCAGACCTGTCTATGTTAGACTGCAGTTGCCTTTGTGTCCGCTATAGTACCTCATAATACAAAAATAGCTGCAGGCTTTCAGTTTACTTTCCCAGCTGAAGTATCTTGCTTGAAACTTAAATCTGCTCAGTAAATTCCAAATGCCACCATAAACTGGAATCAATGAATCCAGCCATTCATGTATTACATACAAAAGATACTGGGGAAAAATGTGTTTTTAAGAGCAGCAGCCATGCAAAGAAAGTGAGAACTGCAGTACTGCATATCGCAGACAGCAAAAGGGTACTATTTATAGCCTACCTTGAGATCAAGATTATCAATTAATAGGAATGCTAAGAAGCTAGCACTTCTTTAATTTAAGTAAAATGTTCAACAACTGAGGAAGCGAGATAGACATAAGAGGGTTCCTTTAGAGCTATTAGCTGTTTGAATTGATTATTAAGAGAGTGGAGGGATGTTATCACTGCAAACGTTTTCAATCACTAAACTTTCACTGACCTCCATAGCAGCAAGATGAGGCTCCAAGAGATAACAGAAAATACCTATAAGACTTGACCATGATTCACACTGAGGCAAGACCTTTCCAGTGTTTCCAGCAGGATATAAAGAAATACATGAAATACTTGTCTCTCTCTGGCTGTCAGGGTGATATAAATGAAACTGGCCACTAAATAGCTTGATTTATAGTACATTACCCTAAAATGTAGCGGATTACTTTGAATAACCGCTAGATGCAGTCACTTTCTTTCAATTTCCAGGCTGTTTGATATTATCACTCATTTTTCTACTGAAGACCATTAGCTTTATTTTAAAACCAACGTGGGGTGAAGTGAGGTTAAAGATGCCCACTGGTTGTTCTTTCCATGTTCCTCCATTCAATAAAACAATAGCGGAGCTTTACACAATGGAACGTCTCTATCCAAGACAGAAAAAGCAAGTGAGAAAAGCCTGGCTGGAGTTTACAGAACCACAGAGGGAATTTAGCTAATTATATGATGTAGCTATTAAGGTTGACTCTGTTTTGTAAAATAAACACTTTATGAAGTTGTTATTCTGAGCTTTAGTTTTTCAAAAAAATGAACATTCTGCAGGTAAGGGATCTGAAACGTTTACAGTATTTGCCAACTGTTTAAACTACTCTAACACCAAATGCAATTAAATGCAAAGTTGATCAGCAGAGCAACTTTGCACGTTTTCTACATAAGACTAAATGGCGATATGGAAGGAGGGGAATTTCAAGAAATGTAAGCTTAACTTTATAAGAAGAAGAAACCAGACTTCCTTGTTAAAATCTCCATGGCAATAACTGTATAGATTACAATTACATAGACAGCGTAGGCAATGTAGATTGTGTTTCATGGATCACGTTTTTTTAATACCTAGATACATTTAAAATATATGCCTGCAACCATATATTTGTTGCGTGTACCAAAAATCAGTTTGCACATGCACAGACTAGCACAACATGCACTGGAAAACTTGCAACACTTTATCAAGATGTGGTCCTGAATGTTATTTTGCTTTTGTATTTTCTGTTTGTTCATGAACTTTATGTCACCGTTCTTTCCTTTTTATTCCCCATAGATACTAATAACTCCAAACATGGATGCTTCAGAAGAGACAAAAGAAATAGGGCTGGTTAAAGAAACAGAGTACGCTTACAACAGCAAATAGATTACATATATGCATGTAACTAAGAACTCAAAAGAGCTTGGCTGCATGCATACAAAACTGAATTTAGCTAATTAATTATAGTAATGAATTTGTACCAGGCATAACGCAGTTTCTATTAGTTTCTATGCAACAAGTTCTGTTGTGTAGAATTTTAATAAAAATATTTCAAAAACATTAATCACAATATTTCCAAAGAAAATGTCATCAACAGGCCAGTTTATTGATAACTTGATAAGGAAAATCACCCAGAGAACATTTGCTAGCAGCAGACATTCCAACTTCTCCTCCAAACTCCTGCCTCCATAGGTACTGATATTGCATACACGTGTCTCTGTACGACTGTTTGCCATAAGCACACTAGCAGATACTTTACATCTTATTTTAATTCAATGATAGTAATGAATATTTTCTCACTATGAACATTTGCATGTAATAACTAAATGCTGGAATTCTCTCTTTTTTTAATGAATGACAGAACTTGTAAATTAATTGGCTCTACAAAACTATTTGTTTCACAATGACTATAACATCCAGTCTATTAGTTTCGTAAGCAAAAACTGGAGTTAACTTTCTCATACAAGAACTGTTGGTTTCACCACAGAAAACCCAAGGTAAGATTTTTCTGTATAACTGAGTTTACAGTACTGAAGCATTTTAACTGGAAAACACCAACCATGATTTTTACAGCATGGTAAACTAAACTCAGCTATTAATGAATCTGCTTTTTATGCAGATTTTAAGAAATGCAGAGAAAATGCAGGCTTTAAGACTGAACTAATTTACTGCAAAATGATATAATGAGAAGGTATATAGGTATATAACTGTTACAGTTATGTAAGAATCAGATTTCTGTTCCTTTATAAATTTCAGGGTTCTGAATATTTCCTTGTTCTGCAACAGAAAGTAAGAAATTCTCTACGCTTCTCTTGAAATTAAACGGGGAAAAATTATTGAGGGTTGTGCAAACTTTTTTGTTTTGATGACACATAAGCATTAAACTCTGTTTTAGCCCTTACCAAGAACTGATTTAGAGTGGAAAAAACAGAATGTTTAAAGATGTGGCTGTTATTTTTGTTCGGTTTTAATAATCACTCCCTGTCTAAGTCAAAATCTTTCTGTGAAACACTTCTATTTCAACAAAACAACATTTTTTGATTAACATGAATGTACATATAGTTCCATGCTATTTTTTTTTTCTGTTAAATGTTATCTTTTATGACTTTGACTAAATAAATTTAATCTATAAGGTAACTTCCTCCACATATTTTATGAATGTTATTGCATACCATTTGACCAACTTTTAAGTAGACTAACATGGCCACGGCAAAAAAGGTTAATATTTTAACACGCATAATTTTGGTTTCAGTGAGGTGATAATTTGATTCATAGATAACTCTAAAGCTCTGGTTTAAATAAAAGGAAAGCGTTTATCGATTGACAGTCTTTTGAACCTGAGAGATTTTACGAGTTAGCTGTGTAACACTAATGAGAGCTGTCTTTAAAGCTTGGTGTTTAAAGTTAAGCTCCTAAAATTAAGCACCCTAATAGAGCAGCTTCTCTGGCTGGTATGCTAACCCGCCGTTTGCTACCACTGTTCTTCTGGCAGAGCAAAGAAAGGCTGAAACTCTTTGTTGTGGGCAAGAGGCACATTTTGAAAGAAATCAGTGACTTCCAATCTAGAATCAAGGTACATTAAGCAGTTATTCAGGACAGATTTCATCCTGACAAGACTGCTTTTAAAAGGAAAAGGAAAAGCAAACCAAACTGGGGGTGGGGAGAAGAAGCCGAGTTACTGTGCAATAAATGCACACGTGTTTGGTTAAGTCTGTGGCTACAACCACCTCACAACCACCTTATTAGAAAGCATATTTTACTAGAATATTCTTTTAAATCAAAGGAACATACCAAATATGCCCCTATTTTAAATCCTATAAAATAAGATACCTGTAACAAGACTGGTTTACAAATCAGAGATTACATGCTTTCAGTTCCCCTGAGGAACAGAAATAATCAAAATGATGATGTACACATAAGTAAAGGCTGTTCTGTGCCAAGAATTTTAATCGACAAGCAGTTATGTCAAGACAGCAAAAGACAGCTGTGTAAGCTAAAAGAAATGAGATAATTTTTATGGAAAAATAGCATGGACTCCTTCAGCAATCGCAGTGTTATTTTGTAGGTTGACATACCAGTCACTAATGGGATTTGGGCAGGTGGGGCAGTGCTCAGAATTGTTTGGGAGCTTTTCTAGTTTATTTTCAGTTAAGCATGAGCAACAACAGGCACATGTGAGCTTTCAAATATGTGTTGCTAGAAGAAATTAAATGATCAAGAACTGGAATCATTATGCTGTTTGGAGTACTGGTCCCCTTTTCTGAATTGGGCACTGAGCCATAACCTTGAAAATGCCATTGCCCACCTCACTTGCAGGCAGACACCTCTGGAAGTCTTAGACTTGCTAACAGAAGACAGGGAAATCTGACCTCCAGAAAGAATTTGTCCTATGACCCAGCTAGATCATTTACAAAGGAGAAACACATAAATGCGCAAACGCAGGATACCCAGAGCTTGCTGAACACCTTGTTCAACAAGCCGGGCAAAACGTGCGTCTACATTCCTCGAAAACAACTGTTGCTATAGTCTGAATCACAATAAAAACAGTAAGTTGAAGCAGAGCAAATCACTTTATTCTGCTGAAAATAAGCACAGGCCTTCAAGGAGACCTGCCTGGCTCCCTCCCGGGACATCAGAGTTCCTCCTGAGCAAATGACTCAAGGGCCTTTTTGCAGTTTTCTGCAAGGACTGAGAGGCTTTGGCTCCACGTTCATCATGATGAGAAGCAAGAGAACAAGCCATCAGTCAAAGATATACTTTCATGTAGTAATAACTGGGTCGCCTCCAGCAAGTTACTGGCTATCTAGATGTCACTGCTTTTAAGGTATCACCCTCTGTCAGGACAGCGCATCAGGAGGTAAGGTTGCACAGGATAAACCTTGTGGGTTTAGGCTTAAACACTACCACATGACCACAAGCACACAAAATAAAACACAACGAACTTTAGAGCAAGTTCCTGGCAACTCGGTAGAACAAAACAACACTGAAATGCTTTCTTCTTTAAAACTATCTGCATAGCTCTGCTCTCTGCCATATGTTTTTATTCACCTTTTTTGAAGCCAGGAAGTACTTCTTGGGGCGGAGGGGAACAATCTCCCAGACAGACAAGCTGTGTTTGGACACCTTCTAATACCACACACAGCCGTGCTGCTCTGGGAACAACAGGTTCATCCCAGCTGTTAGAAAGTGAGGCCTGAGAAAGGATGATCAGCAGCAGGACAGAGACCTCTCTGGCATGCATAAAAATGCTGTCCATCCTCTCACTAACTTTCTCTCCTGGGCAATTAGGAAATCTTGTGTACTATTGCAGGAGATAATTGGAAATTAACAGGTACTTGCCCTACATGCAGCCTAACTGTAGATCTGCAAGTAAAATCCACTTTCCTGAAGCAAGAGACACTTGATTTAACGCCTATGGGGAACTGAGTAATCGATAAGTTTGTTCTGGCCCTCTACATTTTGTCTTCGGTGCACAGCACTATCCCTGATTCAAGCCCTTAACTTGTCCCGTTGTACGTAGATTTCACTGGTGTAGAAACAGAATACTCTTGAGAAACCTGTTGCTTATCCAGTAGTGAAAAACAGGCATTAATATCAACATATTTCATTGTAATTCTCCATCTGACCACTTGTTTGTTTTCAAGTGTTTATCAGCAGCCTGCCTCCTCTCCCTTTTCTTTTTAAGTATGGCATGATGAAATGTGAGAAGCCATGGTATCATCAGAAATTGTTTTTCAAGCCTTGACATCTGTTTACAACTATTGCTAGAGTGGAAAAGTGGGAATTCTCTTAAATTTCAAAGATAGTATCTGCTGTATCCAAATATCTGACTAAAGAACACTATTTTATACGCAAGGACAACACATGTTAACTGATTCACGCAGCTCTGGTTTAACACAGAGTAACGCTAGCACTACCAAAACACAGTGACTGAATGACCTCTATCAATGTTGCCAGTTTTAAAGCTTAGTATTACTGCAGCATTGTGCAATTTAGCAGTCTAGAAATCCCCTGCAAATCAAGAAAGCAAAGCCTCTTTCTCAAAGCCAAATACAAGCAACAAAACAGAGCCACAAGAAGATTTCTGGGCATTTTTTCCCCTCTTTCCTTACTATCCAGTGACACTGGATATCTTGTTAACTGTGTTTGTCTTTTAGCTTCTATATTGAACAAATTGAAACACAGGAATCTCAAAATGAAGATTAAGTTTTTATGGTGGCTACGGGCATAGCTTACACTTATGCAAGTTACCTCGTATCTCTGCCAAGAGGCATGTTTTTCTCCTTCTGGTTTAGTTTTGGCTAGCATGTGTGGATGTGCAGAACATTTTGTTGCAGCAACTATATCTCTTTTCCTGTATCTAAAGGAACCTCAAAATCTGAGCTTACATATTTCTGAAACTCCAAATAACTCTGGGGCACAACTACTGATGCCATTGGAGAGAAGCTATTTAGATTATAATCTGAAAAAAGAGCAATGAGTGTGAGGGAGATTCAGAACTTAGCTGACACGTGTTTAGGGCAAACAGCACTCAAATTTATAAATGTATCTTCAATGTTTCTTGGTCCTTTGTTTAGGTCAGGATGATTTTTAGATATGTTGAGCTACTACCTTAGTTTAATCTCTTTAAAGAAAAAGAACAAAAAGCAGAAACTTACCAGGATTTCAAATCTGATCTTTCTATAGAATTGAAAAGCTGATTCCTTAATTTACTATCAGAGGTCTTACCAAGCTTACAGACCAACATCTGGGTATCAAAACCTCAATGATGGGCACAAATAGTCTACAAAGGTGCTGTCTTCAATCAAGACAATGCAGCAACAGTGATTCATAAATCTGGTTTTGATTTGAAAGTAATTTTGAATCTCTATAGCTTATTTCATACATAAATACTTAAATCTGATCCTTCTCCTATGTGGCTTCTTGTAAAGGATAACAGTATTTGGAAAGACTATGGAATACAGCCCATTTTCCAGCCAGTGGAAGATCACTCCACTTTAGCATGCTACACTGGGCTTTACTCAGAATCACTTTAAAAGCTCCGAACAACGTGATTTATACTTTTTCCTAAGTAGACAATTCCACAGCCAACTTCATCACACTGTAAGGATCTTGCGTGTGTGTGTGTGTATCTTCAATGTACATTTACTCTGTATTTTATTCTACCTCATTGCTTTTGTCCACATGTTTCCAGCTAAATAATTTGGCCTTGGCCCAGGAAATTGCAACTAAACCAAGTCAACAGAGCTACGACAATTGATGGAAAGATCTTCTCCAGGCATTTAAGCCCTAAATTTTTCACTAACTTAAGTCATGCTAAATTGCATACATTTAGCTTTTTAGACTTCAGAAATCAATGCTTAGAGCCCTAATAATGCTAGTTAAACCCATTCCAGTGTGGCAGTATCTTTATTGTAGGATGTTGTCCAGAACCCCAGTACTGGCTCATCATCGTGATTTTTGTTTTTGCAACGAGGTGACTTTTCATAAGCAGCCCAAAACTGCGTAAGTCTTTTTGTATCCATACTGTTTGACAAATTCATGTCCATTTGGCATACCCTCACATAACCTGACATCTCTTAGTATTGTGTTTTCCTCAGAATCATTTTCCTGTAGAGAACAAAATGTTTCAGGATAGTTTCTTTGTTCTCAGGTTGTTTGTTTGTTTGTTTTATAAAAGAATAACCTTGTATTGCTAATTCTTTTCCAGCTTTCCTTTCTACCATGACATCTTTTTTATGTCATTGTCTAGACTGAGCTTCAGACTGGTAGCAATTTTGGGGCTGTTAATTTACTGAGTGGTTAACTTCTTTTTCCAAGTCAGTAACAAAGATAACAAGTGCAACAGGTCCTAACACTAGCACTTACTACCACCACTGTATGATTTCACTTGCCATCCTCTAAACATATTTAACACAGTTTCATTTCTCATTCTCATCATTTAGTCTTTTACCTAGGCTTCATCCTGCCTATATTTTTATCTGAATAAAGTGGAATTAACTTTTCGCATAGTATACCATGAAGTAGTTCCCACTGAAGTATCAAAGCTGTGTATTTCCAGCACACTGCTTTCAGCCATTATGTAAAAAAGCATTGTTTTCCAACTTGTCCCCATCCCCGGCACCCCCCAAAAAAGCTTGTGCTCCAGTAATTTAGCTCACTGTAAGGCTGCACAAACAGCGATGGTGGAAAAAGTGGGAAATTGAGAAATCGCTGCAGCAAGGAGAGGATGAGACCACCCCTTTCAGCATGAGCATGGATCAAAGTGATCATGTAGCTGTAGGGCTACAGCTCCTACTGAAATAAATTTGAAAAGAGAAATCCAAAAGATTAATTTTTTCATTTGCTTGTTTTTACACTGCATATAAAGTATTTCAGTGGTTACAGGATTTACCATGGTAAAAAAAATAACATGAGAATTGTCACACTGGATCAGGCTAATGGCCCTTTTAGAACACTATGTCTACATGGCTTTGATATAAAATTGAGTCTAAACTTGGAGCCTTACTTAGGAAAAAAAAAAAAGTAGTAAAAGCTGGTTTCTTATATGTCTCCATTCAAACTGACTAAAGATAAAATTAACCTCTTAGCCAAGCTGCTCTCCCACTTCTGCACAAAACTTCTCCCTAATATTTACATTGACATAAATACCTTAGTGGCAACTCTATGAAAAACATTGCTGGTATTGATTAATATGAGCTTAGCTGTAGCTTCTTCTAAGGAGTTAAAAATCAAAATTGAGAAGAAAAACCCTACAAAAAGCCAGAATTCACGGACCATGTACTTCCCAGACAAAGCATCTGAGAGCTCATATGCCAGAGAAATTTCTACATTTTCAAATGTAATTGGAATTGAGTAAAACAAAGTGTTATATTTGCAGGCGTATGTCTCTAAGGCCTTCATAAATTTAAGTCCTTTGAGAACGCATAAAATATTTATAGAAACAAGAGATCCATATTGTGCTTAGTCTAGTTTGTATTTGTCAGTATATCACACTGCAGATTATCGCATACTGGTATTGATTATTTCACATAGATCACAACATGGGGGAGATCTGGCTGAGCGAAGTTCTTTTCTCTAAGAAACTTGATGAAAGTAGGAAACAAAGGAGGCATTTTAAGTTGAAACAGATGTATGAAATTTCTTAGTAAGGCTGGTTCTTGGTTCATCTGCTCCGTTAAAAGGTTAGGAAATAGCAAGAAGGCCTGAAAAATGTAGGAATTAATTTTAGATGGATTTTCATTATTTCTTCGACTTCTTTGGAGCAGCTCTCGGACCTCTGAGTTTCATTCTCTCTTAATTCCATTCTTGGAGCAATACATCACATTCTTCATTATTAATAACAACATTATTCTTACTATGTTCAAGGTGACTTAAAAAGTGTTAGAATTAATTTTTTCAATATCCATTTCAAGCTCATTTTTGACAAATGGTAGTCATCCTTCTTTGTAAAAGTCTCTACTGAACCAAACAGAGAAAATCTCTCTTACAGAGAGATTTCTTATAGAAATCGTGGGAGTACACACAAAATCAAAGTTTTCCACAGAAGAATATTTCTTGAAACAAATTTTGTTTCCCATGATGCACCACATCTGCCCTTTTGCACTTTGGTGGTTCATCATGGTACTTACCTTCTCATGCACCACCACTGTACTTCTGGGGGACACAGAGCTGAACTGGGCAAAATTAAATATTTTGGTATTTCTACATAAATTTTATCTCCCTATTTCAGCTGGTATGTCTTAGTTCAGAATAAAGTTAGTACCAAATTATCAACATTTTTCTGTGGAAAAGTTTTTTGTTTTGTTTGTAAGACAAATTCTTGTGAAAATTAGTAATACCAACAGTAAAACAAACAAACAAAAGACATAAAATCCTGCTGCACGTATGAAAATGGCAAGTTTTTTCCCTGTTTGCAACTTGACTAAAACAGGGTGAATTTCATGAGAACAATGAAAGGCACTTCACTGCCAAATTTCAGTATATATCTCCAAACCACAGAGGATATACAGCTGTTCAAAAAACCAAATTAAGAAAATGAGCACTGGCAAAAACACCTGTTCTTCACCAGCCTTTTTCTTGGAAACGAATGACCTATTTTTGTTGAAACTTTAAAAAGAACCATATCTAATGTGATGAAAGAACAATCTATGGAAAAATTTGGCTTAAATTACTACGATGAGCTGGCTGGAAGCAACTGAAAAGAGAGTGCTAAAGGCAGAAAGCATTAGGCAGTGTTCAGAGTCTCTCACATGGCTCTAAGCTAACACGCCTGCTGCCTCCAACTCGCCACGTTCCCATGCCTTTCAGCAGCAAATCCAGATTGGGGAGGTCACTATCTTCACACTCTCCTGGTGGGACAACATCACTGTCTGCTTTGCAGGGAAGAGGAGATCAAGCTTGGCATTGGCCTTGGGATCCTACTTCGCTGCCTAACGTAACTTACCCAAGCATCTGTTTCAGAAAGCCATAGGAGTAACATAAAGCCAGAAATACTCCAACTTATTTTTCAGAGAAATCAAACTATGTTTTCTTAAGAAAAGTCTGGAGAGTATATTTTGGAGTTGTGGAATACTTGGAATATGCTTGCAGGCTCAAAGGGCCTTGATGCTGGGAACAATGAAATCACCTTTTTTCTTTTTCTCTTTCCTGATTCCTTGGAGAATACACCCTTTGGGCAGTCTTTGTAAACAAGCAGGGTTGCATTAAAGACACTAAACTTTATCATCAATTTTTCCTCCTAACAGGAAAAACTACAGGACTTGCTGGAAGAGCTGCTTGGGCAAAAATGGAAAGCAGCAAAGTGTTTTGATTAACAGGACTTCAGTAAAATAAAAACAAAAACACCACCAATGAAAAAGTAACTAACTGCAATATTTTTGCATGTGCTGACTGAAATGCAAAAAAAAAGTCTCTGGAAACTCCTTATTCAGAGAAAAAATGTTATATCTTTTTAAAGATCTAGTTACGTTAAATAAAGAGTTAATGTGAAATGTACACCCTTACTATTACAGAAAGAGTAAACACCAGACAACCACTCACGAAAGGTCTCTGTAACATGCTGCTGAGCCTGGGCCCAGCTTGTGATGTTCTGATTACAGTAATTATTCTGTCTTTCTACTCACAAGTTGCGTAAAATGTTTTTAAAGCATTCATCAAAAGAGCAGCAGTTACACCTTGGAGCTGCAGGCATGCTGTCCCGGTGCTCGCTATGGAGAGACTCATTTTACAGTTGCTGCTGAGACCGCTCATACATTTTGCATGTTTCAAATGAATAATTATGTAAAATTACATTAAAAACTATGTACTTTGAGTGCATCAAAGCCAAAAAAGAAAGCAACCCCCCTTCCCCAATCATACTATTGTCCTGAATACCCTTATTTAATTCCATAGTGACAACATGCAGACTCTGTGGTGGTTTACATCACTTGACCCTTTTCATCCTAAAACATCCCCAACTATTATTATAACCCTCTTTCCGCTGCACAGGCCCAATGTATCTTTAAGCATCTGCATAAATATAAAATCACTTCCCAAGTTTTGGAACTAATTTAGACATTATTATACAATTTAAATTCTTTTTCTACCAAAGACTGAAACACGCTCACCACATAAATATAGTCAGAGTGTTCCAGTCATGACTGGAGCTCACCACAAAAAAAATTTGATAGTATATTTACATTTTCCATAGCTCAAAATGGTTTAAGTGTAGAAGTACATTATATTGATTATGCATCCATTGTTGGGTATTAGATTTGTTTAAACCCCTTAAAATGTGAATATTTATCTAAACTGGATGCGTATCATTCATTTTGTATCTTCAATAACATGTGTCATATTGCAGATAAAATAGCCACTCCAAGTTACGTGACAGTTATAACTAATCTCTATACGCTATTTTGCCCATTAGTTAATAAAACACTTCTCTCTGAAAAGCACACCCGCTTGTGATTTATTTTTTTTAAATTCATTTATTTTGCTAGAAAACATCAGCTGGTTGAAATTAAAGGAGGAAAAGACAGTTTTAATTAATGTCTTCTTCAGGAACAAAGTTCCTAAAGTTGCTGAAGTGATCCATTTTGGCAGTTTCAAAACAAAAAACTCCCATTTGTATGTTTGAAATGATTTTTCAATTTGAAATTTAAGACACAAAAAATATTATGTCCAATGAAAATGAAATGTTTGGATTGCTCAAAAGCAAAACATTTTTTCAGATTGCTGGCTCACTGAAAGTGTACACTTCTTGTGCCGATGTGAAACATAAGACAAATTCTAAAACTTTCTTTTATGCATCTAGATGTATACACACACATATATAGAGATATATGAACACACACATGCAAATGCAAACTAAGATGGAGAAATAAAAATAGATATATATATATAAAAATATATATGAGCACACATTTATGCCCACAAGAGCCATCTTTGAAATCTAATGGGCTATTTGAGACTGGCAATCAAACATAATCTCTAAAATTTACATGCTTCCTGCACTCAGGTGCAACAGTAATAAACTCCCAGATCGATTGTGTTCTATCTCAAAAAAATACAATCTAAATCAATATAATGCCTTTCTTTGAAGGATGAAAGGAAATAAAGGGAATTTAAAGCTTTGAAAGGAATTCAAAGGGGACTCCCAGTATCTGTCTCAGAGTTTACATTAAAACCTCAAGACATGCTTAGGCTTCTGAAAGGGGTTTGGCTATAAATACAGATTTCTAGAGGAGCAGCCTAAAACTTCAAGGGCCATTTCTGGTATGAGAAATAACTGATAGATACTTTAAAGAGAAAATCTTAAGTGCTGATAAGTTAGATGATAAGACAAATAACTATAGACCATCTTTAGGAGAAAGCATAGGAAGGTGCCGAGCAGATGATTTAGGGGCCTTTTACCAAAGAGCTTTCAAAACTTGAAAAACCTCTTAACTTTCTAAACACAATTAAAAACTTTAAAAACCTGTATTTTACCCCCGTCTTAACTTAGCAATCTTTAAATATGTAACTGATAGTATTATGCTCACTGTAGGGTACTCAGTTTAGCAGTAGGCTCGTATTATCCCATCTTAAATATTCCACACAGCTGGAAGTTGTCAGCACAAGGAATAGGAACAAGGGGGCTGCAAACAGTCTCCTGCAAGTAAGTACAGGCATGCTGGCACTCTTCCAGTTTTATTTATTTTTAAGGTTCTGCTAAGGATATAAGGCTTTGATTCCATCATTTGTCCTGGTTTTGTCCCACTTGTTGACATTGGATGATCCAGCTTTCAAACATACTGCCTTCAAAAGAAAAAATATTTCATTTATTTTTGTCCAATGATTGGTATGCTGTGAAGCCCACCCCCCTTCCATATCCCCCCAAATGCATCACATGAGTTTTTCAAAACAATGAAAACTGAATAGATTTTGATCTTACAGAATGGTTGGGGGCGGGAGAGATGGTGGGGGAGGAGCAAATAATTGCTACAAAAATATTTCCTGAAAATCATTCCTCACAATTTTCATTTCCTTGTAGTAACTTACAGATGTGACTGGTCTGGAATACCAACATTCTCCACCACCATCCAAAAACTTTAAGAAAGTTTGGATTCGAGTGTTAACATCAAATTTAAAATTTGAAATGTTTACATGATAGTCCAGATTCAAACATAGCCCCAAAACTGCGAACATCTAAACGTAAAATCAAAAGAAAATTAAAATTTCTGCTTCTACACTGCTCTGCAATACAAAAGTCTGTAAGTAAAAAATTAGGTAAATTTTTCTACCGGCAAGAAGCCTGGCAGCATTTTGTAACAACCATTTAGTGAGAGTTTTGCAAATTAAAAATTATTCAGGCATTCAGGTTTGTGCAATTTGCATTTTGTCACATGCAACAATAAAACCTTCATGGACTTTATTCTCCTATAGATAGAGGCCCCTTCATGCTGCTTTGGCACAAAACCAAAATATTCAGGTAAATTACACACAGTCAAAAACCAGAGTGCATCCAAGTCTGCAGGAAATTCTGACACTTGATTTTCAGCTGCTCAATGAAAACTATGTTCTTCTCACAGAGGCAAAGTTTGTAAAGAGATAGCTTTCCTTGGAGCTACTTCCACAGTTAGAAGGGAATAGGTAAGTTTTTCTCATGTCTGCAAAACAGTCAATAAACTGCAAGCAAAGTCCAAGTCCAAAAAGTTGGGCTTTAATTTCATCTTAACTAATCGACCAGTGTTCATCCACCAATGTAGTTTAATGAAGTGCTCTATTACTCATCTCTTATCAACTTCTGCACTAAGACAAGCAGAACGTCCATTTCACTAACAGCTACAAGAGGCTCCGGCGGTCTCTGGCCCTGGGAGATGCTTACCAGATGTATCTGCCCCAGACAATAGGTATCCCAGACGTTCAGTGTCACTGACTTCAGGAAAAATCAAGTAAAAGTCCAGGAAGCATTCCTTTAGGACTATACCTTGATAGAAATTCATCAAATCCAAGCGTTTCAAATAAAATGTTTAGGGTTTAAGAAATCAGCATTTAGC
The DNA here is from genome assembly GCF_965638725.1 of Aptenodytes patagonicus. Lineage (NCBI taxonomy): Eukaryota > Metazoa > Chordata > Aves > Sphenisciformes > Spheniscidae > Aptenodytes > Aptenodytes patagonicus. The sequence continues at coordinate 103,136,625 of NC_134951.1, forward strand.
TTTAATGGCACTGGAAAGTTTCTAACCTACTCTAATATGCTGGGTTTTATTTTAATGTTCTTTTCTGCTAGCAGAACAGTTAAAAGGAATTTTCTTTAACTAACAATTAAACTCTGAGAAAGTAAAAATACTATTTTATAGTGTATTATTGAAACAGTTTTATCCAAAGCATTTAATGATATTTGATGCACATCAGTGTGTGATATGGAGTAGAAGACAACATCATCCTGGTTTATTACAGCACCAGAGAATTTGGTATAGAATGCTTTTCTGCCACTCAACTACATGTTTTTCTTGTCTTTTGTCCCACCATCCATCTAACTTCTGTCTTCCTCCTCTCTTCCCTGCCCATCACACGGCAATGAAACATAAGCCTCTGTAATAATCATTCACGCCATCCTTCTTCAAATACTGACTTTTTTTCCACTGAAAATGTTGAAATATGGGCCTGTTGTTCTATGGTTCTTTTACTGAATGAAAAGTAAAAACATCCTCCATTAGCTAGAGCAACTAATATAAAGATAGTGCAGAAAGAATCCTGCCTAAAATTTACATGCAAACCAGCGCAGGCCAGAACAGGATGTTTTAGAATATGATTTTGTTTGTTCTTCACTTTAATAGTAAGCCTTAGTGTTCTCATTAAAGATTGGCAAGAACAGACAGAGGTAAATTTAAAAAATATATAGTTCTGGCTTAAATGAGACTCGTGTAGTGACAAAAAAAAAAAAGAAAAAAAGAAAAGGAAAAAAGAGTAGCTACAGAGAAAATCTCAGGCCTATTTTACAGTGCAACCAATAGAAAACTGTGTGGAAAACAGGAAAACAACCGGAACGTTACAAGAAGAGAAAACAGTTAAATTCTACTATAGCAAAAGCCTATATGAGTACACTCAGAAAGCATTACACTTTTTTGTAGAAAAATGTATAACTATTGTCAAAATTATACACAGTTGTACACAATTGTATTAATTTATTTTAGTTTTTTTCCTTTAAACTATGAAGTTGAAGCTACATTTCAGCATACTCAGGGGTGTACTTCTGTTGGATAATATCTGCTTTTTCAAAATTCTCAGTGTGGAAGTAAACACATAGCTGTGACTGAAAAGGATGGAAGGTCTTTTCACATTTGCTAGAACATTGCTGTAGCAATCATGCTCAAAGGATACAAGCAAGAGGTTGTAGCAAAAACTATTTTACTGCCTCTGATATAGTGGGAAAAACGGAAAAGCTTTTGGTATCAGTCCATTCTTCCTATCCACGAGGCCCAAGAGTTTGTCTTTCTATCACCTGATGACAGGCTTACGTGCTTAAAAGTGTTACCAGTTTCCTCTAGTGTAACAGTAAAATAAAATATGCTACGTTTGCCCACAAACCCCGACTTACTTTCAATTTTTCTCATTTTCCTTGTGTATAGAACAAACATTCTTGAAAACACTTCAAATAATATTATGAACTTATTTCACCTTCATAGAGATATTTTGTCTTTCAACTCTTTCCCTGAATGTGCTCAAGACACATTGTTTAATTAATTTCACCAAAGGCTCTATGATTCATAAACGTGAAATTGTTTTCATATTAATGTTTCCTTGTTCACTGTCGTTCTCTTCCTGCTCCCTTTATGTCTAACCCGAGCAAGTCTCATTTGGCATTCCCAAAGCAGAATAGATTTGTTTTTCTAAAGCCATGGGCAGAGCTAATGGTACACAGATTCCCATGAAGTGGGTGTTGCAGAAATTGAATAAATAGCACCTGATTTCCACTGACCAAAGACAGGATTGTTAAGGTGACAAGAGAAAAAAACCCTCTAAAAACAAAGCTCTTTAGATACCTTTAGAACAGTGGGAACCAGACAAGAATGTGATATTATATCTCCCAACCGAGGGAAACTGAGCTGCAAATAGTTCCAGTCAGGAAAATATACTCAACTTTGAACTTTGCTTTTCAAAGGTGAGAGCTTTCACGCAGTGAGATCGTGTGAATGGGTGTGAATTCATGGGAATTAGCTTCTGAAGTAGATAGCCAGATTAAATTTAAAATCACTCTGCCTGTGTCCAGAGTTTAAGTGCTGATCCAAAAAAATAGAAGTCTTCTGATGCAGAAATCTTCTCTTTACCTACCCTAAAATCTTAATATTGCTTTCTGTGATATGTAAAGTTGTGTAAAACCTCTCATTGCAAAGCAATAGTTATGAAAACGCTAAGAAGAGTCAAGTGAGAACAGATACGGTGTGTCTTCTGATTAATTTACTAACGTGGATACGTGACAATGCCAAATGTTGTAGCTTTTTAAGAACTCCTGATGGCTTAAACTCTTAAGCTCCTCAGTATTTTTCAGCTAACATCTGAGCCAGCTGAAGTTTGCATGTCCAGAAGTTTTGTTTTCGAGTAGAAGACAGCATTATTAAGTAGAAAAGGGAGTCTGTAAATCAAGTATCAGGAAATTAGAGAGTCCATCAAAAAGTAGCAACTACTCACATGTAGACATAACCTGCAGTAAAATAGCCAAAATGTAAGTACATCTCAAGCTGGAAATAAAAAAGGGTATCTTCATACTTCCTAACATTTTTGCTTCCTGTGTGTATCTAGAATAGTACAACTGTCTTCGGTGACCATTAGCCACATTCAGCAAAGAACACAAGCTTCTAAAACAGGACTGACTCAGATCTGAGGCCCAGATGTTCAAAATGAAATCCAAAATACTTCTCAGTAAGATTTTCTTACTCCAGAGGGTGCTTAAACTTACCACTCTCCTCCCCATTTGACCTGAAAGTTTCCTAGGTGTTTGCTTTGTACATGCTTAGAATTGCCCCAGCCTAAATAGCTCAGCACCTATTTCTCAGATCCCTCCCAAGATAGGATCTAGAAATTTGGCAAAGGAATGTGTAGGTCCCCTAAGGCATCCAAAACATTAATCATTACTGAATAATACCAAAAGCACACTGACAACATGAGGTTCCTCAGAAAATGCAGTGTCTTTTAAAAGGATGGGTGGGAATCTCCACCTTTCATGCAACAGCTTAATGCTTGCAGGACGCAGCAAGTGAGAGGGCTGGATTCAATAGCTTCCTAAGCCTACAGACATTCAAAAGCCTAACGTCTCGCTTCCCAGGAGAGTGCCCTAACCACCAACCTTTTACACAGGGTGCACACTCCAATACAATTGATGCTAAGCCATTCTAGAGAAAGGAATCCACCATCAAATGGGCCAGCGAGACTAAGCAAGGAACAGCATAATGTTCCACCATCCTGGTTCATGTGGGAGTCATGGAGATTTACGCATTCACATCAAACAGACAGAATTTAAACCTCCAAGGAGACAGTCCTAACTACTAAGCCATTCAAGACCCTGCCTTCTCCTCCAGCTCTGCTTCAAAAGAAACAAGAATGAGCTCTGCTTTCCTCTGGCAGAAAGGCTTCTTTTGTGAAGAAGACATCTGCTGAGGCCTGAGATGTCTGTTCTGCAAATTGTGGTGCAGATCAGAGATCCTTAATCTACCTTTAAACAAGTTAGCTCATGCAGTGCAAGGAGTTATTTACAGCCACATCAACTTCTACAGCAACATATTTACCTTGATAAAAGTATGTCTAAAGTAGACACGCTGTACCGCACAGTCAACTCTGTGTGAGTCTGGGTTTCCAGATATACTGTTGCCCCCAGACCTTTGTTGTTTTCTGGTTTTTTGGGGGGGCGGGTTGTTGGGGGTTTTTTTGCTAACTGTATTACACTCTCTAATTAGCCAGCACCTTGTCTGGATTCAGCTTTGAGGCCCTGCCCTGTGCAGGGAACTTCAGTGTATAGATGAGGTTCAGGATTTCCACTATAGAGACTAGAAAGCATAAAACTTTGGGGCACCTAAGTCATATGTTCAGCCCAACCTTACATTTTTGTGGTTGTTAATAATCAGAGAGTACCCTAGATAAGGGGCTGATCAGATCTGAAATCTCACCAACAAAACCATCGACCAAATTCAAGATTGACTGCAGTGTGGGGCATTTTTAGGAGGCAGTGAATCCACATAGATGCTACCAAGCACAGAACATGATGGCAGTAGAGTTGTATGGATATTATTAAAGGCACAACCAACTTGTAGGATTCTTGTTACTGACAGGCAAAATGGAAAATGTGACTGTCTTTCATTTTGCAAGTTGAAATTTCAGAATCAGTAACTTGAATACAATCAAACAGCCATCTCAGCTTTCTGCTTACAGAGAAGTATGGCTTAGTGGGAGCCCAGTGAGACACAGTAAGTGTGGAACATTACAAAAGCCATTTTGGCAGGTTACAAAGAAAAAGGCATTTTAAAAATACACCTCTGGCTTATCTAGCAATACACATTAACGAGATATGGGGAAAGAGAATTTTTCTTGTCCCAGCATGAGCCGCTCAGGTAAATTAAAATGGTGTCAGCACTGTTTCTTTCCTTAGGACTAAATCTTTGCAAATATTAAATATAAGTTGTACATACGACATTCATACTTAAAAGTTGATTTTAGGTTCTATTTTTAATTCAAGGTATTTTTAATGAACTTAAAGTAAAAATAAAAAATAAAAAAAAAAACCAGGAGAATATTTTCTTTAGAGTATATATGAAATGACCAGTACAGCTTCATAATATTGTGCTTTATTTAGCTCTGTTGATTTGTTACAGCAAAACATACTGATGTCTGGATGCAGATTAAATCTATCTCCTTTGGTCATCAGGAAAGACAACTACAGTATTTAAGAAAGCAATTTTTAAAACAATACATGCAATTTCCTGCATTTCCTTGCAGGAAAAACATATGTAATACAAATTACTGGAATTAAATCTATAATCGGCATGATGGGTTCAGTTCAAAAGACTTGAGAAGGTTTTTTTAAGCTGTGCAAGTTTTTATCTCTGAGCTTTACTTTTAGTGGGGGTTTTGCCTGACAAAATAAATTCCTCCCCCACCAGCCATCACGTTTCAGAAAATTCAGTTTAACAGGCTGCTGCTAAGTTCTGTCAGATGACCTCTGAAACCATAGCTAACCTTTTCATCCTTAACACCAAGCAAATGGCCAGCAGCCCCCAAGTGTCTGAAGCCATGTTCTTACACTGCTGGAGCTAAGCGCAGTCGGAGGCGGAGCTTGCCCAACTAGGTCATGGGGAAGAACAAGAAAGCCCAATGCGACATGACATAATGAACCTGACATCGTCTTGATGGACGGCAGACCTGCCTCACCTGTTTGTTCTCACTTTGCTGTACCCGATGCTCTGCTACAGGAGCCCGACCCAAGCCAAAATGAAGGCTTTTGTTTACATTGTCTCGGCACATACCGGTGGCAGGGCAAGACAGCTTCTTGGAAAGCCACGGCTTTTGCTCAGGTGAGGAGTGCTTCGGGAACACAGGAAGCCCGAGGAGGCTGCGTCGACCTTGTCTAATTCAAGATTTGGGAAGCTGAGAGGCCAGGAAGCAAGAGCACTCTGCAGGTCCCTTCTTTCAAGCACATGGGTGTCGGGGACAGATTTCTTTTCAACACTCTTTAGAGTGTTTCTTTCTTATTCAAGAGGTCAAAATGTGCTTTATAAAAAATTGCCTCAGTCTGAGTAAGTTTTGCTCTAATAAAAATTAGTTCCAGAGCCTGGGAGACTTTTGGTATCTTTTAGATCATCTATTTTAAGGAAGAGGAGAAGCAGTTTTATATAAAATCCAAGTCATCTTCCAATCCATGAAGGGATTTGGAAACTGCCAGAGATCTTTGACACATGAAAACGATCCATGGTTTGGTAAAGCCAGTTTTGGAGCTGGTTATTCAATAGGTAGTATAACTTCAATGAGGCAAGAATATTTTCTCACTGATCAACAGTCGATGAAGCCAAATTCTTAATTTCACTTTCTAATTTCAATTCCTATTAATTCAGGTGTCTGACTGGTTACTATATGTCCTGGTTTCGGCAGGGATAGAGTTAATTTCCTTTCTAGTAGCTGGTACAGTGCTGTGTTTTGGATTTAGGATGAGAACAAAGTTGATAACGCACCAATGTTTTAGTTGTTGCTAGGTAATGCTTACACTAGCCAAGGACTTTTTAGTTTTCCATGCTCTACTGACTGAGAAGGCTGGAGGTGCACAAGAAGCTGGGAGGGGGCACAGCCAAACTGACCAAAGGGACATTCCATACCATGGAACGTCATGCGCAATACATAAACTGGGGGAAAGCTGGCCGGGGGGGCCGCTGCTGGGGGACTGGCTGGGCATCGGTCGGCGGGTGGTGAGCAATTGTACTGTGCATCACTTGCTTTGTGTATTATTATCATATTATTATTATAATTTTATTTCAATTATTAAACTGTTTTTATCTCAACCCACGAGTTTTTCTCACTTGTGCTCTTCCAGTTCTCCCCCTCATCCCACCAGGTGGGGGGGAGTGAGCGAGCGGCTGCGTGGTGCTTAGTTGCCGACTGAGATTAAACCACGACACTGTAATATACAACCATAAAGAAGCTTTATATAAAATATGCTATTAAAGAGGACATACCCCTGAAAAGAAATGACTCAATAAATATTTGGAGTCCTACTCTGGTAATTTAATAAAGTATAAATCCCTAGTGAAAATATCAAATGAAGATCTGACTTTTTCCTTTATTGGTTATCTCCTGCCAACATGGTCTTGTTGTTCTTTCTGAGTTACACTAAAGCCAGACAATGAAGAATCAGAGAAGTGTAAAGTGATGGAATATAAGCATCTAGATAAGGTCATATCAGACAACCAATAACAAATGAAAATAAAATCAAGTTATCAACTTCCTTAAAGTGGCATTAGTAAAAGCAGTATAAAAAAGAAGAATATATTGAAGAACACATACTGAATTAAAGATCTGAAATGAATCATTAGGGTTTCGGTTTTCATCTAAATTGCCAGGTTCTTTGTCACAATTTGGAGGAGATGGAATTTTGTATACAGGCTCATTTATAGACATTGCCTTATCTTGGTCCCCAAATCTTCGTCCCTAAAGCAATAAAACTGGGAACTAAAGAAAGAAAACCCTAAACACATAAATTAAGAAAAATAATTTGCTACAATTTCTTTCCCTCCTTTTCTCCAATATTAAAATGTTCCCTCTGTTCCTGTTGTCTCTAAATAGATAAAACCTTTGGAAATGCACTTACATATAACTGCAATGCACAGTCATGTTCCTGAACCTTCATCAACCTACACAGAGTCCAGGGTAACTTAAAAAAAGAGTCACTGGCTTGTCATCTAAAAGATACCTAGAAAGAGCCTTGCTTCCACCAAGCACAAATCGTTTTCGAGGGCTTCTTCAGCAAAAGCCTTGCCTCCCTGTAATGGCACTTCCGTTCTTGTAAACATTTGCTCCTTCTAATGCACAGCACTGGATCTAAAGGACCATATCCTGCCCCATGGCCTACACTCTGCAAAAAGATGTGTCCTGCTGCCATGGTCTAGTCTGCTGCGCACCACCTACCTCCCCCACCCCTTCTTCTACAGCATGTCTCTACCCCAGCTCCCAGTCAGTGTCCTGCCGTCAGCAGTTTGGCCAGATAGGAATGGAAATTTTTCTCCTATCTGTTCCTCCAGCCAGGACTCCTGATGACTGTGGGGAGTAAGGAGGGAGTGCCAGTGAAAGGACAAGATGCAATGGTGCCCAGTGACAAGATTCAATAGGCACAAATTGAAATACAGGAAATTCCATTTAAACATAAGAACGAACATTTTTTTCTTTTTACTATGAGGGTGGTCAAACACTGGAACAGGTCACCTAGAGGGGCTGTGGAGTTTCCATCCATGGAGATACTCAAAACCTGCCTGCACACACAACCCTGAGTAACCCGCTCTATTTGACCCAGCCTTGAGCAGAGGGTTTGGGATTAGGTGATCTCCAGAGGTGCCTTCCAACCTCAGCTATGTTGTGATTCTGTTGAAAAACATCAGCAACACTACTGATCTGAAAACAGAAGACGCATCATACAGCTTTTGAATAAACGCAACCATACTCCATGTTACAGAATACATTGCAAAGCTAAAAATGCCTGGGATGATCAGAGAAAGAACAACATGAATCTTGCCTGGACTTTCCTTTTGCAAATTACTGTGGAATTTGCTATGATCCCTTTCAGATACATAGCTGTTTTGTGAAGAGAGAGCTAGGTGTAGCATACATTTCTTGAAACTATCAGTATTTCAACACTGCTGCTATGCTCCTAACTAACGAGCCACACAGCAAGTCAACAGACTGTTTACTTTTGCATTAATATTTAACTTCTCCTATGAATTAATTGGAAGATTTCTCGATAAATTTTTGGAGTGGCTCATATGTACACAAGGTACAGCCAGCTGCCAGTGTAACCAAGTTAACTGCTTGCCCTTAGTAACTTCTGTGCAAACACAGCACAGTCTTCCTCAGTTCAGCCTGATTAATAAGCAAAGACCTGGCTTCTTTTCCTCAAGAGCATGAAAGCATAATATGAGCACTACATTCTCCTTTTCAAACCTGAAAGATTTTTTCTTTAAAGAATCAGATCCAAACATGCTTAGCTCAAGTTCAATATCTTTTTATTACTTTTCTCTTTTTCTATCCCTCTTATAGTCTGAGACAAGATTTACCCTCCAGTAGATTGCACCCATTTATTAAAGAGAAGCAAACAGCTATGGACAAGAGGAAGGACTGGATGGACAAAAGGGGCTCTGTAGATGTATTTCAATAAGTACAGGCTTATTTCATCATTGTCCAGAGCACTTCTATTGGCAACCAAAATAACTAAGGATCTCAGCCCTCAAGCCTTACTGATGGCATACCATTCACAGGGGTCCAAGATGCAAGTCCAAACACCCATGCTTCCATTTAAACCCATGCACACAGCCTGAACCATTGAATGATAAAACAGTGCAGAAAAGGTTAGCAGCTTTAAGCTATCTAACTTTCTGTGAGTCAATGTAGAATACATTTTTTTATCACGGGATCTACTGATATACCTGAAAGCTGTGTCTGCAGCTGCCTTACGGTGTCTAAAGTTCTCCCTGGATATAGAGACAGAATAAATCTGAAGCATGGAGCTGTGGTGATGCTCCCCTACCTCCTATGTATGAATCAGGGAGATCTTCAACTTTAC